>NW_015505697.1:328809-432726 GCF_001515645.1 Sinocyclocheilus grahami
ATAACAAAGAGTGAAAAATTTAAGGGGGTCTGAATACTTTCCGTACCCACTGTATATATATATATATATATATATATATATACACATACATACATACATACACACACACACAAATAGTTTGAGACCCTTCTTTACATTAAAAATCTCAATGACCATATCACTCCAGCTGTAGCTCATTCACACCAAAGTCCTGAACGCTTCACCCTGAGCTCTGTATAAGTCTCATTTTAGTACAAGAGAGATTCAGAACATTTCTATGAGATTAAATAAAGACCTGTTAAAATGAATGAATGGATGATGAATGAAATTCATCATTCATTCATTCATATGCAGGCATAATCCTGTTAAAATGCATAGCTCCATAAGTCATAGAAAGTTGAAAAGATTAAAACATGCCTCACTTTTGACTCATCCATCTCTTTGTGTTTTGAGGAAGGAAAAGAGAAATAACGTAGGTCAGGTGAGCTGGCCAAGACACGCTTAACATTTAAACGTTAGATTGTACAACTAAGCACTTGATTCATTTTGTATAAACCATGTTTGAAAATGGCGTGAGATGGAGTTTGTGACTCAGTAACTGGTTTATTCCTCGTTTATCATGACACACGGAAATGGCTAAAGGGTGAATATATTCGGTGAAAAGACTCAATCCTGCATATGCTATGACAACACGCTGATGACTCATTTCCAGCAAATGTGTCTCACGGACACTTACATATTTCTCCTTGTTCACCTCTGGGAAAGAAAAGAGCAATAAGTGAAAGAGAGAGAGAGAGAGAGAGAGAGAGAGAGAGAGAGAGAGACAGAACTGAAATTAAAGCCTTCCATCTTCTTGTTTACCCTGAAGAGTTAACTAAAATTTGCACAACATTTCCCAATCTATGCTGATCACATCAGGTTTCCAGGAAGAACGGAGATGAAGGGTCCTATATTATTCTGTAGTGTCAATTTACACCGCTTTCTTTGAAAGCTCAGGAAGGGCCGTTACAAGTGCCTTGTTCCTGGGCGAGGCTGGCAATAGCTGTTATGCACAAGACTTTTTAAAGAGTAATGCTTCATTATTACCTAGTAAATCCCTCTATCTGAGCAACAGGCTGCATAGGGACACAGAACCTCATGAATGTTATTTGAGGCTGAAAGGGCAGCGTTGCTATTGGCTGCTAGGGACTGTGGTGATTAAAAAGGCCTGTTATTGGAAAATTAGCATGAGGAACATTTCAATTATTGGTTAAGAATCTGAAGGCATTGGGTCTCTAACATTAAGGCTGCAGGTTCAAATCTGACCGTGTAACTGTAGAATCATATGAGAGCCTTTGATGTCAACCTAGTTCTGATTAAATATACATTTCAGTTTATATGATGTTTTCTGTGCATTTGACACCCTCATGTGAGTAAATGATGACCGAATTTTAATTTTTGAAAATCTAAAAAAAGATGTTTACTAGAGCTACTGCACAACACTGGGAAAAAAAAAACAATAAGTCAAATTTACTTAATTTTTCTTTTGCAAGTTTTTGCACACAGTTTATGCAAATAGCAAAGGAAACAAGTACATTTAAGGTGGCCAGTTTGAGCTTGACAAGTAATTTCTACTTAATTATTTTAAGTTTACTCTGCAATACTCGAGTACATTTCACTCAGTCATGGTTTGTAAACTTTACTCAAACAATGTAATACTGGAAAACAATATGCTATTAAAGCATGTGGTTCACTTACAAACATGCAAGTAATCAGGTAGACAGCTTGATATCCTTATTAAGATAATATGTCTACTCAATATAGTTATTACCAAAATGAACACAGATCTCAATACTAGGTACACAATACACAATGGTAACAATCAGTTGATACTGTTTTAGTATGAATTTTGAGAAGAAAATGAACTCTACATGTCACAAAACAGCAACTGACTTAAAGAATCCTTGTAAACATAAACAATTCCAAGTAAAATATACTTGCGTTAAAGAACAAACTTTAATTTCTAAAAGCTTAAATTGAGTACTACTATAGAATTGACTCTTTTTTTTTATTCTTGCCTGAACTAAATTATTTATTGTAGAAATTACATTTGTTTTTCCGTATTGTATGTTTTCGTTTTTTATCAGTGAATGCCAAAATGAAAAATAAAACAAAAAGGCGATGCAAAATTTTTTATCTGACAAAATCCCATGACAAAATATTGCAGTATTTCATTAAAAAACATACAGTGAGGTCAAGTCAAGTGGATTTATCATGAATTGTACTTGAATGGAAAAACATGATTTGACTTGGAAATGATCGTAACACATTAGATTAGATTTTGAATCCCATATATTCTATGTGTTCTCAGACTTTTGAACCCCACTGTATACAGCAGAATTAAGTTAGTTATTTTCCATTAACAATTTGAGGCAAACAGTGCAGCCAGTTGTAGTACTTGTTTACAGCTCTGTATACTTGCCAGTCTCTTGCGACACGTTGAGACGCATCGTGATTTTGTTCCTTGAATTTTCATCTCAATGTCTCAATGCCAGAAATATGTTGTTGCATGGAGCTTTGGAGTTGAATGAGACACTAAATCCCAAGTTACTCAAAAACAACAATTGACTGCTGTGAATAAAAAGCTTCCACTAAACACTAATTGAATAGCTAGATACTATAAGGAAGCGTTATCCCTGTTCTGAATGCAAAAGAGGTAGCAGGTTTGTCAATGGCTATTACAGGGATCGTTCAGCCAAAATGATTGTGTTCCAAAGAAGTAAGTAAGTCCTACAGGTTTGCAACAACATGAGTGAGATTAAATGAAAGTTTTTCAGTTGAAAATAAAATGAGATTTTGTGTAAAATATCCAGTAAACAAATTAATTAATCAACAAAGAGAAAAAAAGTCACTCACTGTTTTACCGAAGAAACGGCCTAAAAAAAATTAGAGTAGCAGAATGGAGAGTGAACTCCAGCTAACTGAAGTATAGACTTTAAGGACTGCCTTAATTCCAAAACTGTGATGTGGGCCTCAGCAAACTCGGAAGGAGAAAGCGAAAGATCAATTTTCATCAGCACTCCAACAAGTTTGCTCTTCAACCAGTAATCAATAGTGGGCTAATTAGTGTCTCTACAGTGATATTAAAGCATGACCAGCAGCTTAAACAACTGTTTAACCATGCTGTCAAATCCTGTGAGCTGCACCAAATGAATCTGAATGTTTTATGGCAACGCTAGATTGACGGCTTCAAGGTGTACCAGAGCGGCCGGTGTGGCTGTCAGGGTCAGTGAGGGTGCGAGTTACTGGATCTAAGCCACATTTATGCTGATGCTCATTATGATTCAAACTGGTCTGATATGTAGAAAGCTGATCTGTGCATTGGGATCGAGGGACACTTTCCTTAGGGAATCTGGATAATCTTCTGTCACGCCAGCTGGGTTCATACTGATGAGAATATTAGACTGCCGTGACCTCGTCTCCTCTCTAATATGTTTCCCTAAATAGTGCGGATCCCCCGTTTTAACATGGAATAAAACCCCAATCAGAAGCTACAAAATTTGTGTAGGATTTACCTACTCGTGTAGGATTTGCTAGTAAATTTCACAAATAATTACAAAGAAACAGCAAGTAACACATTGAATTAAAATATTTGAAGTAGAAAGACCGAAATAGCATTTTCTTATAAAATGAATTTTAAATATCTTATTTTTTTTGCAATGTAAAGCAATGTGTTTATGCAAAGGATTGTGACTGGTGACTACAAGGATACACCGCAAGCAAGGCGGAGGAGACAGGTTCTGCCACTCATCTGCCTCCAAAAGCAAGGGCAGAGAGGCATTATGGGGCTTTAGTTGCTCATGTAAGGAAACAAAGAGCACATAAGAGGGAGAACTCCCATGATGCCCATTGTTATGGTGTCTAAACCCCACCCATTCCCCCATCATCAGCACTGATAAATACACACATATCATCCCTCCTCCTGCTCCATCAATCGCTTCCCTTGGCAACGGTAATGCTGGCAGCCCACCGCCGACCCCCAGGGACCCTCGGGAGTCAGAAGCTTCCAGATTGATTGGAATAAACATTGTTGTTGACTTGCTCTACTCTTCAAAGAAGATCAAACAACTGCCCTTAGTCACACCTGTTCTCCCGGTGTGACGCATGTGCTTGCCTTGTGCTACCGTCATCTTCTGAAGCGACTATCTATCTCGTCGCCAGCGTAGGGCTTTGGAAACAGCGCCGGCAAAAATAAAGCAGCCGATAAATATAATATCAAAAAGCATCGAGCTGCCGCAATGTGGTGCGTGTGACGCGTGCGTTTGGAGAAGTGTGTTGGTGGGGGTGCGGTGAAGGGCACGAAAAGGGAGGGAGCGAGTGTGAGAAACAAATCAAAGGATACAAGGAGGGGGGAGTCTGGGGTAGGAGAGGATGGGAGTGTGAGTCCAAATACGAATTAAGGAAAGGGGCTAAAAAGCGCACGGAACCCCACATGCAGCTTTTTCGCTAGCGCTTCCTCTCTCGCTTTGTTTTTTATTAATAAGAGCCCTGTCAGTTGCAAGGGATGTGTTGCTGACGGACACTCAGACAGTGAGAAACGAGTGGGGTGGGGGGGGGTGGGAGGACGGCAGAGATTTCGGATTAGAAAACGCCATCTTTTCTCCCCTTCTCCTTTTCCAGGACAAATAGGTCCCATAGGGAGAGTTTGCATTAATATCGCTTTTCTCTCTCCTCTCCACCCTCGAGTGTAGGGAATTAATGAGGGGGGTACCTGCTACGATGCTGGCCAGTTGCAAGGTCCGGCCGATGGGGTAGACGCTGCGTGCCTGTGTGATGGCCGCCGCAATTTTCCTGGTGTGCCGCTCCTCCCCGTACGCGGCCAGCACGGACGCAAGCGCCTGTTGATCCAAGGCATTGACCACGTCAGCCGCGCAGGGCATGTCGGGGTACCTACGCACAAAGGAGCCCAATTAAGCAGCTTGACGTCACAAGTTCCTGGCTGACAGAAGCCAAGCCTGACAGCTCTAAGACACCAGTGAAAACCCCTCCCACTCTGGGAGATGTGGGCTCGAGAGCTATAAAAAGAGAGAGAGAGCGTGTGTGTACATGAGAGAGAACAGGAGGGAGAAACGGTTAGCGACAAATATAAAAATATCAAATCATGAACTGAATTATGCATTCGCTTTTTCTTTCTTTAGGAAAATGTGTGCGCACACTCCAGGAAGAACAAAGATATACCAGGATAAATGAGGCAAAAGTTAAACACCTACATAAAGAGGAAATATATTAGCTTACTAATTCGAATAAAACTTAATATTTCATGTAGTGAGTTTCAGTCGGCAGCTGTTCAGTACACTTACACATGTGATTCATATACTCCCAGTGATTCATATATTCCCTAAACATCTTGACTCACACGTACGAATCTCTATATTTAGACATATGCAGTTATTTAGGTTTGATACCTTTGATTCTGACTGGCACATTTCTTTGCCTCTGTACTGATGGACAGCGAGGGAAGCAAAGAATAATTGAGCGCTCAGGCACTGACTGATACTGGAACATGCATGCGCAGAAGCAGCTTCAGTCATTTGTCACCTGGAGTCAACTTAATTAACCTTTCATCATAAAACCCTTCTTTTGGAATCGGCGTCGTTCTGGATCTCACATTATCCTTGAACGATTCTTCTCTTATTTAGTTTGTCATTTACAGTATGTGGGCACGGAATGAGTAACTCCAACAGATAGACATGCTGATTAATTGAAAGTATGCTCTATTCTTCTCGAAGGCCAGCCCGAGTCGGCTGACTGCGTCATGCCATCGTAAACTTTAATTCTCGCACTGGTTTTTGTGATGGAACGAGGATAAGGCGTATTCAGATACCGTGGGCAGGACCTGCACTATATCTCGCCTTTTCTCTTTTTCCTTTGGGTCTCTCTCTCCCTCCTTCTTTTTTTTGCAAACCATTTCATCTCGCCCCCAGAAAAAAAGTTCAGAGTCAGTTACGGTGGGTGGGATTTCCACCTCATTATCACAGTGAAAACTTTGACAAAACTTCCTAATAAGAGAGGAAGGCCTCTCGCTCTTCTTCAAATCAGAGGGAAGCAGTGGTTTGCATGAGAGGCGTAGGAGACTTAGAGATGATGCCGATGATAAAACACCACTCTAGGTGTTTCCCAGCCCTGGCACAGGAATACCCTGTCTTCCTACTCAAACACACCTGATTCAACTCCTCTGCTCGTTAGTAGAGACTCCATGACCTGAAATGCATGCGTCAGGAAAAAACACCCTAAAAAAATTAGTATTGTTGGCGGTACTCCAGACCCAGGGTTATGAAACACTGCTCTAGGTGACTAGTTTCTTTATAAGTGAAAGGGTATGAAGGCTTTATTAAAGACAGCAATCAGGTCAAATTGTTGACATGTGCTTCAAATAGCCCAAATAGTACCGCACCACAGATTATAACAATATTATTAGTTATATACAAAAAAATGGTTATTTAATACAGGGGTTTTCAAACCTGTCCCGGAGGCCCCCGCAGCACTACACATTTTCTGTCTCACTTATCTGTCACACCCAGTTCAGAAAATTAATTGACATAATTCTTAGAGCCAATATAGATTTTTTTTTTATTGTTTTTATTATATTTTGTCATATGGGTAAACGTCATATGTAAAATGTGACTTATGCTTTTCAATTTTGAGAATGGAAAAATACTTAAACATCTGCTGCTTTAATAGAACTATCACTCAACATTTAACCAGAAAATTTAACCAGAATATAATTGGCTCATATGGTGTTTTTAGCGGGGGTTTTTTATTTTAGTTTTTTATAAAAAGATGTTGCACTTTCGTTGTATGGAAAAGAGCTGCATAACCTTAAAAGTTTTCCTTCTTTGGCAAACTATTCCTTTAAAATGTAACCATTTAGTACGATTTCACTGTTTTACTCCTGCGGCTTAATCAAATACTGTTGAAAGACAAGTAAGATATTAATCTATTAATGTAGAATACACATTGTGAAATGGGTCCTGGACTTTGTGACACCCTGCCAATGTCTAAACCTAAACTTTATCACCCTAAAGGGGTGATCACACAACACTTTTCTTTCCATTCACTTCCATTTCAATGCTTGCGAATGCTGAGATAGGAAACGCAAGCTCATGTGAAGAGGATTTGTATTTTGCTGCATTTCAAAGTTCACATTTTCAGATTGAAAACCACAGTTTTAAAGGGATAGCTCACCCAAAAATGAAAATTCTCACCTGCGTTCATTTTCAGAACACAAATTAAGATATTTTTGATGAAATCCGAGAGCTTTCTGAACTCAACACAACTACAACATTCAAGGCCCAGAAAGGTAGTAAGGACATGGTTAAATTAGAAACGTAAAGAGAAAACAAAAAAATAAAACCAAAGAGAAGAAATTGCTGAATAAAGACGTTATTTTTGTTTTCCTTGCGCATAAAAAATATTCTCATAGCTTCATAAAATTGAAAAGGCTTCATAAAAGGTTGAACCACTGACGTCACATGGACTATTTTATCAATGTCCTTACTAAATTGTGACCCTGGACCACAAAAACGGTCTTAAGTAGCACGGATATATTTGAAGCAATAGCCAAAAATACATTGTATGGGTCAAAATTATCAATTTTTCTTTTATGCCAAAAATAATTAGGATATTAAGTAAAGATTATGTTCCATGAAGATATTTTGTAAAATTCCTACCGTAAATATATCAAACCTTAATTTTTGATTAGTAATATGCATTGCTCAGAACTTCATTTGGACAACTTTAAAGGTGATTTTCTCCCCCTCAGATTCCAGATTTTCTAATTATTGTATCTCGGCCAAATATTGTCCTATCCTAACAAACCATACATCAATGGAAAGCTTATTTATTCAGCTTTCGGGTGATGTATAAATCTAAATGTCAAAAAATTGACCCTTATGACTGGGTTTTGTGGTCCAGGGTCACAATTAGTTGCGTTCCTGTCTATGCAGGGTCAGAGAGCTCTGATTTCGTCAAAAATATCTTAATTTGTGTTCCGAAGATGAACGAAGGTCTTACGGGTTTGGAACGACATAAGGGCGAGTAATTAATGACAGAATTTTCATTTTTGGGTGAACTATCTGTTTAAGAAATACTGTGACCTGAGCTTTGGGGCGAGGCGGGGAGGGGGGGGGCAACTATCTTAACGCTAACATTCCATGTGTCCCTCAAAGCTCTGTCTGTGAATCAGCGGGCTCTTCAGAGCTTAGTCATCTTTTTATTGTATTAAGCTGTAATTAGGTTATGCCTTACACCTGTTCAGAATTAGTTTTTGAATAGCTATAATAGAGAAGCATGGAGACTCTGTAGATGTAATCAATAAACGAGTGAGCCAAGAATAATAACTGTGGCCATCAGTGTATATCGAGAGTGAATCAGGCATTACTAATAGCACAAATGATTCTTGAAACATTCATGACAATGAGTGCTTCTGCTAAACCGAGGTAATAGTCGAACCTGTCTCCATCCATCCTCATGTCCAGTGGTCCATCCTTGCTGAGGGAGAAGCCCCTCTCTGCTGAATCCATCTGCATGGAGG
The DNA here is from genome assembly GCF_001515645.1 of Sinocyclocheilus grahami. NCBI lineage: Eukaryota > Metazoa > Chordata > Actinopteri > Cypriniformes > Cyprinidae > Sinocyclocheilus > Sinocyclocheilus grahami. The sequence continues at coordinate 337,361 of NW_015505697.1, forward strand.
AGCATCCAGCGTCCAGAAGGGCAGCATCCACACCTCCTGGACCCAAACCCAGTGCTGGGAGCAGGTTATTCAGCTCACTGAACCTCCCTAGTACTGGCTTCACCTGGCCCCTTAACAAAAGAGAGAATAGAAAATAAGATAACGTTGTCTTAGCTGAACAGAAGTATGACCTTTTTCGAAAAATAAAACAAAATTAAAAAATGAAATAAAAATAGTTAGTCAAGGTTAATTTTCCACTCTCTTTCTCTGACACTAAATAAACAGATCAACTTTTGCTTTTGTACCTTCAGGATTCACAGGCGTCTTCACATGTGAAATGAGTAACAGTGCTTACGGGTTGCATTTGTGGTCAGGTCTAACATAAATGGTTGTGCTGCATCTTTTAGTAAGATTGTTTGCAAAGCCTGTATTCATTGTGACAAAAAAAATGTGCCTCACAATCTGTTAAGGTCAGACTAACATGGGGCTTGATCAGAGACCTTGTTAAAAATAAACATCAGCCACTCATTTCTAACGCTGGAAGCTAGACACAACAAAACCTTTGGTGAACTCTTATCATTAGTTACAAAATAGAAAAACAGCTTCTGGTGTTTAGAGTATCAGTATCCATCCCACTTCTGCTTTATAACTTCACATTGGGCCAAGCTATTAAAATACCAACTCAGTGGTGCACCGCAAATGCATGAGTGACTGTACTGGGGATAAGACACTATTACTGACTGATATATGGTGCAGTGTTGTTATAGTTGACTATACTTTTCATGAAACGAAACAAAGCAGAAATAAAATAAAATGGAAATATGAAATGGAAAAATAAAACTTAACGAAAATTAGAAACACCGCCTTGGCAACTAACGGAAATAAAAAGTGCAGAAAATGATTAAAAATGAAATCAAAATAAAGCTAAATTGAAAAAAAAAAAAACTATAATAATAATAAAAAAATCACATCACAAAAATTAAAACGGAATATATATATATATTTTTTTTTTTCGTTTTAATTTATATATAGCATAAAAAATGCAGTAAATGTGCAGCAAACAAAGCTTTGCAAAAAAAACTGAACATAAAAAAATAATTAACCAATAAATAAAAAAATAATAATAAACTGATGATAATACCGATCCATACAAAATTGAAAGTGTATTATTTTAAGAATCTGACTTAAAAAGGGCAACCAATAATAAATACAACTGTCGTGAGTATGCTTCCAATAATTAATAATTAATGGTATCATTTATTTTTCTTCACATTAAACACTTGATAGTTTAATAATAATTAATACATGCTGCTATATATTTGAACATTTTATTAAGGGCCAACATAATATGAAACCAATCAGCAGTCTTATATTATTCTATCATTTTTCTTATGTGTAAACTTTATAGTTATTATGGTATAATTATATAGTTTTATGGGTTTATAATAAATAAATATATATATATATATATATATATATATATATAAATAAATAAATGTGTGTTAAAGTTACACAGAACTGTAAAATAAAGTTGACACTCAAACCTTCTTTGTACATGGTAAGGTTAAGTTTTTGCTCTTATATAGTCAGTTTCCACACAGAAAGGAGCTGAACAAACAGTGGCAGGTGTTCTGCCTCTGTAGGGCTGGTTACCTAGGCACTGAGTTCTTAGCTGGTGTCCAAAGACTACTGCAGCTCATAAGCTGTACAGAGAAAGAGAGATAGACCAAATAATATACCCCACAGGGAAGGTAACAAAATATAATTTATTTATCACCTTGGAGACCAAAAGATGAGAGTTGTGAGAGAGTGCTGTCGCAGCTTAAACTTAATTGAAAAACAGACACACAAACACACAGAAACGTACAAAAATGCATGCGTGCGAAGGCTACGCGATTATTCGGTGATCACGGACACACATTTGCAGGGAAGTATGAATGTTAGAATATATGCGTATGACGTGGAGGTGTTGGTTTGACGTGAGTATTGATGATGGCTCTTTAATCCACAGTCATTCATATGGAACCGTGGGTGTTTTGTTTTCTTTTTCACTATTGCTTTAATTCACTGTCTTTGCTTTATCTGAAGAGGCTTCACAGTCATGAGTAACACAGGCACACTTACGTCGTGCCTCAGACCACACACACATTAAAGCTACATGAATACGGTTTAAAAAAAGATCAAGATGAAGCTGAAACAAGACATAAGCATTCAGGCATCATCTCAGTCCCTCCTGACTCTCTGCGTCTCCTCCTGAGTTCTTCTCCAGCACCGAAGAGCCATTCATTTTTCATGTGACCTTTAGACAGCCTGTGAGCTGAGAACAGCCCAGGTAGGCAACTATAAATCAGACAGCAGAGAAGCAAATGAGGCGAAGATCACTAGGGGTCCCATGCAGAGGCAGAGGTGGTTAATTTGGCCGCGTTGGCTTTGCAGTCATGCTAAACACGCGCATTCCCCGCCCTGACTCGTACTAAACTCCTTCCAGATTAACAAAAAGTGCAGAGGATGGGGGTGAGAAATCACCTCCTCCACCTCGAGGGTCATCAAAGGTCCTCTTCTGCACCCACTCACGCGGCCGGCCCAGGGCTTTACCCGTAGGACCCCGGGGTGCCAGCGTCCACACACCCACGGCCAGCTGAAAGATCAAGGGTGAGAGAGCTGCTGGGCTCTCGCCCCCGCTGCAAGGGCTTCCCTCAGTTCTCGGCGCTGCAGAAGGGGCTTTCTATCTCGCTCTCTTGCTTCTTCCCTCCTCCTCGTTCGCACAGTACCTTCATTAATTTGCTGGAAAATCTATAGTGAGGCATTCTCTTGCCCGCCCACACAAACACAAACTCTGCAAGAGCGGTAAGCCTCCGTCCCTCCCTCCTGGTCCATGGATCGGTGAATTTGGAGGGAGAAAGGGAGAGGTTGTGACAAGCAGAACGCTGCCTCTGCCATTGCTTCCCGTGTCAATACACAGTCAATTTAGGGCCTCAAATGTGCCAGACTTCACTGCAGTAGTTTATTTTCAACGTTAAGGGGTTTTCCTAATATCTAGATTAAGTATCCGGCTTATTTTGCAACACAAACTTAAGCTATTTTCTGTGAATGTGCAAGACTTCCGATTCCTTAAATGCTTAGAAGAAGAGCAAAGTGCAGTAAATGGTGAAACTGTTTGTGCTACAAACCAGTGTGTTTATGATTATGATAATAAATTTGAAATAATATGAAAAGTTTGTGATATCAAGCAGCATGATGGACTGTTTTTGTACAGCTAAAATAACTGCAAGCAGATGGCAGCAAGTTACAAATAGCCACACCCACTCGTGCGTTAAAAATAAAGTGGATATTGGTACCAAAACATAGCCTGAAAGCACAGGCAATATGATTCTGAGTGTAAAGTACAACCATTCTGATTGACCAACACTCAAGCTAATTAGGCTTAGGCTGAATTTTCACAGTATAGTCAAGGTTTCCATTGTTGTTTCTTGAGAGGCATATTATGCATGTTCGGTATGGGTTGGATGAAAGATTCTTATTCCTGAAAAGATATCACAATATTTAGCTAACTATTATACTTTATTTGCTGCAGGCATGTTCTGTACTTTATTAGACTGTTTGTATTTACTCTATAGAAGATCTATTCTTCAAAAGCGGGAAAAAATTTAACTAAATCCATGGATAAGATGGAGAAGGGAGAGTCGTTGAACAATGTTTAATTTTTGTTGTCCTTTTCACATGCAGAGTGAAAATGCAACAGCATGGCTTGACACTGACTGATCAATAACAGAGCAAAAACACTGATTAAATCCTGTGAGTCCCTCAGCCCCTTCCCTATCCCTTCGGTCTTCAAATGCCAAGCTTTTCCCTAAGCTACACAACACAACTAAATGCAATAGCCAAAAAAAAATAAACCATTCAACCGTGCAACAACAAAAAAAGAATAATAATGATAAACCCCCCGCTTTGTGTTGTGCCTAACAATGCCCCTTATCTGTTATAAATTCACTGTAAACCACGGCTTCTTGGGGCTTATTGCTTTATGCTACTCAAACAAAATCAAACAATATCAGATTAAAAAATGCCATAACACAATATCTAACACTAGCCTGCTCTATTCTATCCGTTTTCTTTTTATTATATTTAAAAAAAAACCTTGCTATGTGTACTGCGTTAAGCTAACTGAGACTTGTTATAGCACTTGTATATCATTGCTCTTTTGTTGATTTTGAGTGCTTCCATTGTCCTCATTTGTAAGTCGCTTTGGATAAAAGTGTCTGCTAAATGACTAAACGTAAATGTAAACACAATATGACAGAACAAGATAATGCCATGCAACCAACTGTATCTAAGTTAACAACATCAGATAAAACTATAAAATTCATACATGCCCCTCCAGAATCCGCAAGAAGGTCATCATTTTGTAAAAATAAGAGGTCAAATAATATTTGCTTGATATTTAAATTTGTCCAGATAAAATTTCCACAAATTTTAAAGTTTACCAAATTGTATTTGGTGTAATGAAATGTGTTTATGCGGTTTAAGGTTAAAAAAACACATCATTTCCCACATACTGTACATTATTGTTTCTCCTCTATGCCCCGCCTTTCTGAAACACATCGATTTTTACAAAACTCATCGGTCTGAAAAGCGAGGTGTGCTCTGATTGGCCAGCTATCCAGTGCGTTGTGATTGGCTGAATACCTCAAGCGTGTGACGGAAATGTTACGCCCCTTACCATACTGTGATGCCCTGCGTCCGGCCGGAGCGACAAGACAAAAACATTAAAACCCATTATAAATGAGGCATTTGTTGCATCCAATGGGGACGGATTATAATGACATATACTGTCTTTTTACGCATTGCATCACACCGCGTAAACATAAAACCATGTCTGCATTTGTGACAAACAACAAGCACTACTCCACACTGCTCAAGACTCGCGTTTGAATCGTCAGTGGCAAATTCTTTAAATATAAAGTATTTAAATATAGAGTCAGAACAGCCGGCATTGCAGTCTACTCTTCCAGGATCAGGAAACAATCCTCCATAAAGGAACGGCCGGCGGGCTAGAGTGAGCAGAGGCCGGCGGATTCAACGAAGGAACTGCCGGCGGGCTTGCGGCAACCACATGTGGCTACCCCGGGCTGGACTCTGCTTCGTCCACGGTGAAAGCTGATTCGGCGATCCACAGCACAAAGTTGATGTATTTCCTCAGGGACCAGCACAGATCAGCTCTAGGCATGACAAAGCGGATATCGTCCTCTTTTGGAAGGCCAAACAAAGTAGTTTCGCTTTCACAACGAAACACACAGCGCCTTCACGACATAGTGGTGGCAACAATACTACAGCGAGAATAAAAGTTATGCCTTCTTTCTTTGCGTGAACATTTGGGCGGCGTTATGCAAATCTTCCCACATCGTGACGTAGACATGTGGGGGCATGTTAGAACGAGCCGTTTTAGGTAGGCGTGGTTGAGAATATCTCTTTGGATTTGAGACTTTAGTCTTTGCAACTTTACAGATCTTCTTTATGCACCAAGAGTTTGTAACACAAAAAATTTAAATCGCATCATATGACCCCTTTAAAAGACTGCTTGACCTATGTGTAAATATCTGCTATAAATAAACATCTGCTTCTTCGGGGCAGTACTTTTTTTTTTTTTTTTTACACAAATGTTTAACATGTTAAATATTCACAATAGTCAATGAAATTGATTTCTGAGGACAGATTGTTTGTTGTGACACAGACTGCACTTTTCCTGCTCTTGGTTGAAAAAAATTATTTTCTTTTTAAATGCTGGGGTGCCAGACAGAGTTTCTGTCATTTAATCAAACCAAACTTAGTCAAGTCAGTCTAAGTCAAGAAACATACAAAGGTCTGTGTAACTAAATAGCCACATACCCTGAAATTTGTGAGTTAGGAAATCTAACCTTTTTTCATGGGAAAAAACCTTCAACATAAAAAAATAACATTGAACACAATAAATCACCTTTTGCAGTTTTCAGCAGTTTTCAGATCAATATATTCAAGGTTCAAAAGTTCATCAAATCAGACAAAACATAATAAATGCACAGAAAAGGAGAGCAAGCAGTTCATTAGAAATTGTCCATAGCATAAGCAAGGTAAGTCCAGCCAAGGAAAATAGATCAGTTCAAGCCCAAAACATTCCGTTCAGTTTCTGATATCATCATCAGCACAAATGAACTCCCAATAGTCAAAGTGGCACACACACAAAAAAAAAAGTAATACTAAAATTATCAGTCAACCGTCAACAGTATACACAGCCGCTGTATTTTACTCACAACCTCGTTTTCCAGGAAGTCCGATTCAACTCCGTGACTCTGTGACTCCTTAAGCGTTGAGGTTGATAGTTTTCAGACTCCCGATCCGTCAGTCCATGTCAAAATACCCACTTGCTCAACGGCATCCTTGCAGCGTCTAAACAACAACCTACTTGGCATCCAGCAAATCATCATCAGCACAAATGAACTCCCAATAGTCAAAGTGGCACACACACACAAAAAAGTAATACTAATATTATCAGTCAACCGTCAACAGTATACAGAACCGCTGTATTTTCCTCACAACCTCGTTTTCCAGGAAGTCCGATTCAACTCCGTGACTCTGTGACTCCTTAAGCGTTGAGGTTGATAGTTTTCAGACTCCCGATCCGTCAGTCCATGTCAAAATACACACTTGCTCAACGGCATCCTTGCAGCGTCTAAACAACAACCTACTTGGCATCCAGCAAATCATCATCAGCACAAATGAACTCCCAATAGTCAAAGTGGCACACACACACAAAAAAGTAATACTAATATTATCAGTCAACCGTCAACAGTATACACAGCCGCTGTATTTTCCTCACAACCTCGTTTTCCAGGAAGTCCGATTCAACTCTGTGACTCTGTGACTCCTTAAGCGTTGAGATTGATAGTTTTCAGACTCCCGATCCGTCAGTCCATGTCAAAATACACACTTGCTCAACGGTATCCTTGCAGCGTCTAAACAACAACCTACTTGGCATTTAGCAAAGTGTGATGAAGTGATTAGTAATCCAGCAAAGGTGAAGTTGTTGGATTGCTATAATTAGCCGTGTGTTAGGCTTCTGAGTTTTGAAGATCCACATCAAGGAAGAGTGGTCAGTAACGACAGTGAAGAACTTTCCTTCCAGGTAGTACCTCCATTTTTCAAGAGCCCATACCATGGCCAAACACTCCTGCTCAGTGGTGGTATAATTTCTTTCTGCCTGATTCAAGGTTTGACTGGCATATGCAAGGACTTCCTCTGTGCCCAGCCCAGTTTGCTGCACTAGGACTGCTCCCAAGTCTACCTCGCTTGCATCAGTATAGACGACAAAAGGAAAATTCAGATTAGGATGTCCAAGGACAGGTGGAGACACCAGGAGATGTTTAAGGGTGTTAAAGGAAGCTTGACACTGAAGTCCATAAGAATTTAGCACCTTTCCTTTTTAAGGCATTCAAAGGTTCAGCCACCTGAGAAAAATGGGGTACAAACCGGTGATATCAGCCGGCCATGCCTAGAAATCGCTGGACTTCTTTGATGTTCTTTGGCACAGGAAATTGAACAGCTCTGGTTTTTTCAGGATCTGCCTGAATTCCTTCAGCACACACAATATGGCCAAGAAACTTCAGAGATGTCCGGAAGAAGTGCGTTTTCTTCATGTTAACAGTCAGATGGGCCTCTTTCAATTTATCCAAAACAGCTTGGATATGCAAAAAGTGCTGTTCCACTGATGGAGAATAAATGAATATATCGTCCAGGTAGACAAAGCAGTTTTTTCTTTGCAACTCTCCCAGGACTCTCTCCATCAACCTTTGAAAGGTTGCTGGAGCATTTTTAAGGCTAAAAGCCATGACCTTAAAATGAAATAGCCCATGACTGCAAATTAAGGCAGTTTTATCTTGACTGTCCTACTCCATCTGAACTTGCCAGTATCCACTGTTAAGGTCCAGGGTGGAAAACACCACAGCACCATTTAAGGATTCTAGAATTTCTTGGATAGTAGGTAGTGGATAAGCATCTGATTGACATACTGAATTTAGCTTTCGGTAATCCACGCAGAAACGATAACCACCAGTTTTCTTTGGAATCAGGACTACAGGAGAGGCCCATGCTGAAGAGGAAGGCTCAATGACATCAATGAGCTGCTTGATAACCTTCTGTTTGGTTGGGGAGACACGATATGGCTTTTGTTTTATGGGTATGTCTTGAGTAACATAAATTTGGTGGGTCAAATCACTTGTTTTCCCAAGGACATCGGTGCAGACATCTGAATTCTGTTGAAGTTGTCTTAAAAAAACGTTCCTTTCCGCTTTCATCAAGCCAGGTGTTTTGACATGCCACATACAAAAGGTCTGATTCTTCCTTGATGGTACCCGGCGGAAGAGCAGAAAAGAGAGCTAAAGGTGAGGAATTATGCCAATCATGAACAAAAACTTTTTTCAGAAAGGAATAATTCTGATCAGGCTGAAACCAGTAGACATCATTCCTGATATCCATTTGCAAACCACTGAAGAAGAGGTAATCCAACCCCAGCACAACAGGGAAGGCCAGCATATTGGAGGCCAAAACAACCACAGGTAAAGTTACTGTTAATGTTTGTACAGCAAGTTGAACTTCACCCCATCCTAATGGCTGTCGGGCTCCTCCATCAGCCAAATAAATAGGACCCTTTGTCCAGGGTTTGAGTTGTTGAGTGTGATAACCCATGGTTAACCACAGTTTCTCATTTAGCAATGTATAGCAAGATCCTGTGTCGACCAAGGAATAACCTTTCCAAAAGTCGATACTTACGGGGACAATCAACTGTTGAGGAAGAGATGATGAAAAGGGATGGGTAGGTGAGTACACCGACTCCAGGTGAGCGACAGTGCTAATAGTAGGATGATTTACAGAGTTTCTTTTAACAGAATTTGAACTTTGCTGTCCTTTATAGTTTTTATTCTTACCAGAACCATTCTGAGGACATGAAACTGGATAATGAGAGCCTTTACACCGCCAACAGAAGGGGCTTTTAGAAACATCTGGTGCTGGAGCTGAAGCTGACAGTGGGGTACTCAGCTGAACAGAAGCAGGATTACTTACTCTGGGTTTCCAAGGTTTTTTCAGTTGTTCGTATTGTAGCTGGTTTTCCTTGTCTTTTTTCAGTTGTTGCCCTAGACGGACTAAACCATCTACAGTAGTAACCCCGTTACTGCGAAGTTGACTGGCCATCTGAGGATTAATGTTCTTCAGGTTGAACTTTATGACTTCCTCCTCTGTAATCCGAGGTGTCCAGCATTTGCATAAAGCTCTGTACATATAAGCAAAATCTCTTATACCTTCGTATAACCTAACCCTAACCCTTTCCTGCTGAACTCCCTCTGCTAGCTCATCCTCATAGTCTTCTGATAAGAAAGCCGCCAGGAACTTGGATTCAAACTCCTGCCATGTAGTGGTTTCAAGTCGAGCAACATCCCACCAGTCTCTAGCCGTTCCATGAAGCACATTCCTGAGAGTGGATATTTAAAGCTTCCATGTCCAAAGTTAATTGTTGAAGATGTTGCGTACACTGGTGCAAGTCATTCTGCAAGATTTTATTTGAACTTGACTCAGCAATAAAAGTGTTCATATGATGAGTACATTGCTCAGTTGCCTTTTGAATAAGATCCAAAGCAGCAGCCATTGGTTCCATGACAGCATTGAAATCCTTCAACACCTCTGAATGATGATTCTTTAGCCGCCAATGCAACATGTTATTGAACTCCTTCCTGAAGTGTTCAAACTGATTACTCATGAGCTGTTTAATTTCCGTTGTTTGTTTAGTGGATGCAGCATTCACATTCATAGTGAAAGTGTCTACAACCTGCTTTAACTCTCCCGTCTCCATTAAAACAGTGTCTTTCAAACTCTGGTATTGTGATTGAATCATTTCGCTCAATTGCTGAAGTGTCAAAGTGTCCCCAAATTCAGCATCTCCAAATGTGGATTGATAAACTGGTGATAATGGAGGTCTGAGATAAAAGCTTCCTGTTAAGTCCATATCCAGCAAAGTATCATGAGTTGTAAAAGCCTGGCATCCTCCTTCCAGCGAGTTGGGTAAAAGTGTTTGAATCCCATCCTGATCAGAAGCCATCAAGTTCACAAGATCATCTTTCGAGGCTTTGTTAATGGGTTGATTGCTATCTCCCTCCATATCATGACATGACTTATTTTGAATTGCAGCCATGTTGTCTGAAGGATTGTTTATTACATTTCAATGATATTAACTAATGAAGTAAAGTTTGATTTGAGGGTGCTTTCCTTCTCACAACTTCTCGTCCCATCTGGGGTGCCATTTTTTATGTAACGTTTCCTGCTCTTGGTCGAAAAAAGTATTTTCTTTTTAAATGCTGGGGTGCCAGACAGAGTTTCTGTCATTTAACCAAACCAAAGTTAGTCAAGTCAGTCTAAGTCAAGAAACATACAAAGGCCTGTGTAACTAAATAGCCACATACCCTAAAATTTGTGAGTTAGGAAAACCTTAAATTTTACAAATGGGAAAAAAACCTTCAACATAAAAAAATAACACTGAACACAATAAATCACCTTTTGCAGTTTTCAGATCAATATATTCAAGGTTCAAAAGTTCATCAAATCAGACAAAACATAATAAATGCACAGAAAAGGAGAGCAAGCAGTTCATTAGAAATTGTCCATAGCATAAGCAAGGTAAGTCCAGCCAAGGAAAATAGATCAGTTCAAGCCCAAAACATTCTGTTCAGTTTCTGATATCATCATCAGCACAAATGAACTCCCAATAGTCAAAGTGGCACACACACACACACACACACACACAAAAAAAGAAAAGTAATACTAATATTATCAGTCAACTGTCAACAGTATCCACAGCCGCTGTATTTTACTCACAACCTCGTTTTCCAGGAAGTCCGATTCAACTCTGTGACTCCTTAAGCGTTGAGATTGATAGTTTTCAGACTCCCGATCCGTCAGTCCATGTCAAAATACACACTTGCTCAACGGCATCCTTGCAGCATCTAAACAACAACCTACTTGGCATCCAGCAAAGTGTGATGAAGTGATTAGTAATCCAGCAAAGGTGAAGTTGTTGGATCGCTATAATCGCCGACGGACTTAACTTTTCAACACAGTAAAACAACAGAAACGCCGCGTGAATCTTCAGAGGGAGCTTCACAAGTTACTGCTTGCCGCTTGGCCACCGCCATCTTACCAAAACGGACATCATCAAATAATAAAGGTACATCCGAGGGCGGAACTCGTACCGTAACCACCCAGATGACTGGAACTACAGAAATATTTACTAATGCTACATGCATTTAGTGTTCTGATTGGGTTGACGTGAATGATGAGAATGAATGACGATTAATACTCACGGTTAACATATTACTGATGATGAAAGATATTTCTAATATTGAACGAGTAATGGATTCAAAAGAATTGAATAGATGCTAATTTATTTATTTTTGTGATGACATCGTCACACACTGGCCAGTGTTAATGACAAATCAGCAGGCAAGATGTCAAATGTTATTGTATAGAATGACAGATAAATGATTTGATGTGTGGAGGCTGTTCACATTCACATGCACTTATGAAAAGACAGGTTAATTTGAAAATGTATTTGTAGACCGTAAATTCTTTTCTTTTTCTTTTCAACAGTTAATCAAACATATTGCAATGGCCAAGAATCCTCAGTAACAACAGGCTAAAGTTTCATACTTAGGCCTTGCATCCATATAAAAAGCTGATGGTGCAATTGAGAGAAACTTTGCCGAACTGAAGGAGACATAACTCTGTGCATGACAATATGACAATAATGCCTAGCAACCTAGCCTGAGTGGGAGGTGCTATCTCTGCGTGTCATTAGGTGTGGAAGAGTGTACCGCTTCGTGGTGGCTGATTTGTCAAGTGCTGCATGAAAAAAAAGGTTCAAACCTAATGGGTGCACAAACCAGAGATGGTGAAGATGGGCTAAATCCACCCGACCAGTTTCGAAATAATAATTTTCAACATAGTTATAAAAAGATGGCCTAGTTAAAGCCTTGTGCAACTACAGTATTGTGAACTCCTTCACTGAGGTAAAGTCATTATAATGCACAACCTCTTAGTTCTGTCTTTAAAATCTTGGATGAGCCATGTTTTTGAGGCCATGCAATATAAACAATATACACACATCAGTCAAGCTTAAAATGATTGTGTCAAGTCGTTACAAACCATTACATAACTGAGTTACATTACTCTCTGAAATAACCGTTTATTGATTGCTTAAAGGGATAGTTCACCCAAAAATGAAAATTCTGTAATTTTCTCACCCTTAATTACTCACCCTCATGTCGTTCCAAACCCACACACGTCTCTCATGAAAGCGCGGCGGAGACTGACACGGAACAGAAGAAATTGTTGAATAAAGTTATTTTTGTTTTCTTTGCGCACAAAAAGTATTCTCGTAGCTTCGTAACATTATGTTTGAACCACTGATGTCACATGGACTATTCATTGATGTCCTTACTACCTTTCTGGGCCTTGAACATTTCAGTTGTGTTGTTGTCTATGCAGGGTCAGAAAGCTCTCGGATTTCATCAAACATATCTTAATTTGTGTTCTGAAGATGAACAAAGGTTTTATGGGTTTGGAATGATATGAGATGATGTAATTAATGAATTTTCATTTTTGGGTGAACAAACCCTTTAACTGATAATAAATAATTAAAGCAAACTACACAGTGTTTCTTTTGATTTTGTCTGCTTCACTGGATGGTATAAAATAGTAGGTATCAGAGACTGTAAATAATAGAGCCCACTTGTTCTAACTTGTTCTAGGTCGTTGGTCTAGCTCACACAAAATGTTACGTGTACCTAGAGACCCTCAAAAAAACTAATCAAAATATATTGTCCTATTGTTTCATTGTTTTACAGATATAAAGTTTTTTCTTCAACTTGAGTCAATTTTATGTCTCAGGGGGTTGACTTATTACAACTAACAGATTTTAAATAAAGGGAGAGAATTTATTCTTGATTTTGTATTATTTGTAATATAAAAATCACATTCAGCTATCTTGGAAACTTTTCACTATGCTGTCATAATTTATTTTTGATATCTTTCAATTGCCTTATGTACAGATTTATTGTTTTATCTTTGTCCTAGACACAGACTTAAACAACCTAAGCAAAGAGTGAAATGAACCCCAGCTAAAACAGTAAATAAACCCTAACTATCAGACAGTTGTGGCATTTTTACCAAAATGAACAATTCTGCCCCATGTACGTAAAACGTAATACTGTTACCAATCACTTGTAAACAATATTTGTACTGAGCATAATTCCAATCAAGCTGTGATTGTGTCAAATGCAAAAAGTTATATCTGATTTATGATGCATGATAGCTATAAAACTAGACTTAGCAAATACTTAATTTTGACAATGCATACATTCTGATCCAATGTGGTGGAAATGACACAGTGGTGAATATTTCTTGACATTTTTAACCTTGTAAGGGGTGTGAAAAAAAAAGTTTATTTCCAAAAGTTCACAAGGTCAGAAATGCCAATAGTTGAAAAAACACCCGTAAGCCAATGAATCATTAATTAAGTCCAAACTTGGTAAACAGAGAACAGGTAAATTTCATCCATTTACAGTGCTGGAGTGATATAACTTCTTCGAAATCCTAAATACTTATGCAAAAGTAAGGAAGTATATATTCTTTTTTCACATTTGCCAATTATGGTCATTTTCTCCCCTTTTCCAATCTTCTTGGACCCCAATTATTGCTGTTTATGGCCATATTTAAAAATGTAATTATTTAACGAACATTAAATGTGTTCCATCTTATCAAATTACAGTACCATTGCCGCCATTTTTACAAAAGCTTGCTCTGAGCTAAAGCTGGTTCAGCACATTCATTACCTCTGCCTACATACAGTAATCCTCTCTCTTTCTCTCTGACTTCCTGTTATTCAGCACTCTTACTCGTCTCTTTTGCCTCCTAAAGCACTGTGGGGGTTTCCTAAGCTTCTCTGTGGCTCGACAACCCACAGAATGATTTGTGAATATGCAAAACACTTACATAACTATTTTAAATTATTAACATCTTTATGTGGTTTAAACAGAGCATCAGAGATAGCAATGACTTATGTAAGATCTTATATTATAAAAAAAAGACATGCTTCATAGGTGTGTAGATATGTGTGAGCGTGCTCCAAGTATGGCTTCATAATTGCTAAGAAACCGATCTATTTATAGTTTAGCAACCCACAATACTGACATCATCTAAACTTAAAAGGATAAGGCAAAAAATATAAGTTAACTGGCACACTCTGTTTCATAACAATAGAGGTGGCCTCAGTTCCTTTAACTTCAGACTAAAAAATGATTTAATGAAAAATGATGACAAAACCACCTAATTATATACTAGTGCCAGGGACACTCAGACTCTCAAGGCTCTGTTATTTAAGTAGGACAGGTAAACTGTCTGTTTCTGTGCAAACATGAGAGTCGACATGAAAGGGACTATAAAATTAAGCACAGGCTACTGATAAACACTTGCCCAGCATTTCATCCCAGAAGTAGCTGTAAATGATGGGTAATTCCCCATGACGTAGTACTACGTAGACCAGTTACAAAGCCAGTAAGATGCGCAATACCAGTTTCTTTTCTATGCAATACGAAAAGCCAGTAAAATCTTTGTAATTTCTGTTGTAAAAACAGGTAACTGTTTTCTATTAAATTATAAATATTTTACCACTTAATATTCAACCTAATAAAACTATCATAATTGGGTAAAAAAAAAAAAAAAAAATTCAAAAAAAAAAAAAAAAAAACTTTGTGCCTGGAAAAAAGTAAAAAATTTTTCCACTTAATAATCAACCAAATAAAACTATCATAATTGGGTAAAAAAAAAAAAAAAAAATTCACAAAAAAAAAATGGTTAATAAGTTTAAAAAGACAAAGTGGGACTTCTTTGTTTGTCATTTCAGTAACTGAAAAATGATTAATTATTTATTAGCGTTAACTTTTATGCAAGACTGGTATTTAGATCAATTCCTAGCTAAGGTCACATTGTCCTTCTATTTTTACTCTTGTTTTTTTTCTGACTGTCTGTGAATTTTGTATTCTATATTAAAATAAGTGGAGGGAGAGATACTTTTTCCTACTAATCTTCCATTTCCTACTATCACTTATTTTTAGCCAATAATTATTAGATACACCTTTTTTTCCATTATGTATATATATATATATATATATATATATATATATATATACTGTATATATATATCAATACTGTTATGTGAGGACTGATACTTGACAAGCTTTGAAGTATCTGTATTTTCAGATCAATCTGCCCAATAAACAGTAGCTCTGGATGGATGGATAAATGGATAGATGCAGAAACTTGCTCACAACTTAACTAAATAAGCAAACAGCAGCAATTTCCCACTGGCACGAAGAAGCCTGACTTGTGACCTTATCATATGTATCATATGAGTCCACAATGTCATGTTCCGATTTATTTCTTTTCTTGAGCATATGGCACAAGAGAGCACTGACAGATTAATGATGTGTGCAGAATGTGGATGTGACAGAATCTGTGGTGAGGACGTGCTTAGACTCTGGCTGGATTACTGGTCATTAAAAATAGCACATATGGCTAAAAACAGAAGCTGAGACCATCTTTTGGAGATTAAAGCATAACCAGTAATACAAATTTAAAGTGAAGTCTATGCAAGTACAGGAAGAAAGAGTCCACTGTGGCCTGACATACCCAAACAAATCAAGCCTGAAATATTTCCCAGCACCGAGCTGCCTGACTCCTGTATCTACGTCACTGAGGTCCAAGATAAGATGTTGATCGACTGCATTCAGCAGGGGAGCAGAAATGAAAATGTACAGGGAAAGAAGGCAGTCAGTCACACAGACAGTCAAGGTCCAAAACCTATCAAGTACAGTATGTGTGTTTGGTTTGGTGAGTGGTGAATCAAGGCCACATGAAGAAAGAGACATTTCAAGAGACAAGCAATCTGCGATGAAAAAATATGATTGTCTCTCCTCAAATGCAAAAAAACATCACTCCTTTCTTTTATTAAACAATCTCTGGTTTTTTGTATGTGGTGAAGTGGGAAACTGTTTCTTCAATGGGTAGTCAGTCACCCAGAGAAAGACTTTATTAGCAAACTTGGCAAACATGATAAATCAAATAGCTTGTTTAAGCACTAATGCATGCTGTAAATTATTGCCAGACACAGTTAACTCATTTTAAATGGCTTAAATGTGTTAATTTTAAATGTGTTCAAGTTCTTAAAAACAAATATCAAGGATATCACATGTTCATGACACTGTTATGTGTTTCACTCACGTGAGCTGAAACACGGTGCTAGAACGACAGAAGGTCTGTATTTTGACAAAAGTAAAACATATCTTGATGTTATTAATTTATTTACTTAGTAAGTGTTAAAGTGACAAGGAGCTACTTGAGGCAACAGAAGGTACTGAAATCATCAATGACGTGGTTCCCTTCAAGCATGACTGTAATTCTGTGTCTGATTAAGACTGTTTAAGGGAACAGACGCCAATGTCTTAACACCTTGCAATTTCTATCCTCTCGCAAGAACTTAGAAAAGCAAACATGCAACGAGAATTGCGAGAAGAGTGAAAAGGATGAGAGAAGAGTAAAAAGAATGGGGACCGGAGGGGCCATTAAGACAACAAAGTCTGATCTGATATCTGCTCTACTGTCAGCTGTACAACTCTGTTAGCAGGAGATGGACTAAGAAGGAGAAGAGTGGAGAAAATGAGAGATGTGATGAAAGAAGAGAAGAGAAGAGAGGAGAGGAGGTGAGATGAGAAGAGAAGATAAAAAAGGGGACGAGACGAAAGGAGAAAAGAAAGAAGACAGGAGAGAAGATGAGGGGAGAAGAGAGGAGAAAATAGGAGATGAGATGAGAGAAGAAGAAAAGAAAAGAGGAGAGCAGACGAGGAGTGGAGAAAAGGGGGAAACGAGGAGAGAAGACAAGATAAGACAAGAGGAGAGAGGGGTGTGAAGAAGATTTAATAAAAGGAGTGGGAGAAAGAGGAGAGGAGAATAGAGGAAAGGAGAGAAGAAATAAGACGAACGTTGAAGAGAGGACAAGAGGAGAGCAAAGAGGTAAAAAAGTGGTGAAAAAGGAGAAGAGACGAGCAAAATGGAGAGGAGAGGAGACAAGATGAGAGAAACAGTGGAAACAGGAGAAAAGAGGAGATGAGAAAAGAGTGGAGAAAATGTGAATTAAGAAAAAATTCAAGAAGAAAAGAGGGAAAAAAGGAAAGGAGAGAAGAAAAGAAAAGAAGCAAAGGAAAACGAGAAATGAGGAGAGGATATAAAATGAGACGAGAGGAGAAATGAAGAGACAAGAGAAGGAGTAAGTAAGGAGAGAAAACAAGACGAGACGAGTAGAGGAGAGGAAAGAAGAGAGAGAGAGAGAGAGAGAGAGAGAGAGAGAGAGAGAGAGAGAGAGAGATGGTTGCGTGGGCTGCCTGCTCCTCTTACACAGCCATCCAATAATATTGGCTAATTACATGATTTCTTAAGCTTCTCCAGCCTCTCATCATGAGTGGGAGTCAAAGCCTCATTGGTGGAGTATATAGCTGCTGACAGAATAGCTTGTCCTGATTTTCTCTCCCTCTCCCTCTCTCACTCCTCTCTCCTACGTTGGTTTCTGTAGCAGCGGTCCCTCTGAGACAGGTTTCCCCGGATTCCACGTAAAGAGGTATCTCTACCCACGCTGCAGTCAGGAACATCTCATTTGGAGCTTTCTTCAGTGCTGCCTCGTGCACACACGCACACACCTCACGCCCGCAAACCCTCATGCCTACTCCTCTGGTTCTCTTTTATTAAACTCTAGCTCTACTTCTCCCTCTCTCTCTCTCTCTCTCTCTCCTCATCCTACACTCTCTCATGCTGGAAACAGGGGAACCTGCGTGGGAGGCAGCGTCTCTCCCTGTCATTGAAGCCTTAGGCCCCGTTGACAAATGAGACGCTGGGGCCTTTTCGACTGAGCGTGGGTGAGAGCGGGGATTCTGTATCTGCACTGGAGAATCTCTCACACACACACGCACAAACAAAAACCACAGAGCCCCGTGATCATCACCCACTTGATCGCAACATTCACAGGCACGTATTAAGACACGTGTTGAGTTCTGCTGACAGTTTAGCTCTTGTACCGTGTCCGACTTTGATTAAAGAGTAAACTCACGGGTATACTTCAGCTAAACGCTGAGCCATTTGGAAAGCTGTGGGGTCACGATCTGCTGCCACCACCGTTACACCAGGAACCAACTGTAGGATGGCTTTCGAGTGACCTCCGGCCCCAAAGGTCAAGTCTAGGACCACCTGTTAGAAAAAAAAAAAGAACAAAGAAAAAGCTAAATGTTTTATCCATGATGAAAACTACTTTCGGCTTGAACAAAGCTGCTTAATGTTCAACCAGACATTGATTTTGCTGTAAGTACGAAGCCGCTGTCCATAAAGTTTGTTGCTACTTTTCAAAGAGGTCGGAAAACACATTTGCGCATTCTCTCTTTCTCTTCCTTACAAACACGCACGCTCACACTAGAGACACTATCCTGTGTTCTCACTCAAAAGTCAATGCATGAGTCATCGTCTCTCCTGTTGAAAGCGTCTCAGTGGTTTCTTAGAGCCACAGTGGCAGCTACACCTTGGGTCCATTTCCCAGAGCCATCCACCCACCCACACGTCATACCCTAAACAATACGAATCCATCCTCAATAGCACCGACACAAAATATTTGCTGTTATAATGCCTGATAACATCTCAAAACCCATGATTCATTCACATCTTTAACTTAGAAAAAAAAACGTATGAAGAAGAATCTGTTGAGGTCAGAACGTTCAAGGTTTTTGTTAGTTTTCCATCTGAAGTGCCAATCAATTCAAAAAATTTAACCCCATTCATTGCTTTTTTTCACTTTAGTTACTGGTCTGAAAAGCCTAGTACCAGTACCAGATTAAAAAAAATTATAATAATTACTACTACTAATTATTATAAAAAAAGATTTATTAAAGGGATCATGAACTGCTTTTGTTTTTTTTTTATTTTGTACTGTTCTCTGAGGCCCACTTATAAGGTTATCAAGATTGTTACATAAAAAAAACAATCATTTAGAAATAATAGGCTAATTTCTGTCCTGTTTTGACCCCCTCCCCATCTGAACGCTCTGATTGAATAGGTATGGCAGATTGTAGACTCAGAAGTAAACACCCACTGCTTTGATTGGCCAATAGTTGTTTATGTTTGACAGCCTACATCCTTCACAAATGGATGCTGCTGTGATTTAGGTTAAAAATGCATAAATACTCAGTACATATCAAACAATCTGTTTAACAGACAAAGCAATAGTGGATCACGTAATGAAAACAGTTACTCACACTTGTGTGGTGCGACATTACTGTCAGATCCAATATAGTCGGCATATCATCTTTTAGTTTTAGTCTTTGAAAATTCTGTGTCGAATTGTGCCTTGATTGTAAACGAATCTGCGGTAAAATGAACGAAGGACCAAGTTCTTACTGATGCGGTCTGGAACTTCATTAAAACTAAAGTTGTGTTTTTCCACAACTTGACACTGCACATCATCTTGTTGTCTTCGGACCCATCTTTATCGTTTGGTTTCTGCGCAGACCTGCGTTTGTCTCTCTCGATATTTAAACTACATGCGTGAATCGGTGGGCGGGGCTAAACAGACAGTGATGTAGAAGTAGGCGTTGATCTTCTTCTGCGGAGGCAGTGTTTAGTCACACTATTACATCAGAGTCGTACATTACACAACCTGTCGTTTGCAGACTGGCTTCGATATAAGCTGTTTTTAGACTAACGAGAAAGTTCTGAAACTTACAGAATGTTTTAATAGCATAATAACCTCTTATATTCTGATTTCTCAGTTCATGACCCCGTTAAAAGAATAATAACCCTAAATATATATATATATATATGTGTGTGTGTGTGGGCGCATGTAATTTAAATGAATAATGAAAATTAATAAGTTATTTTAATTTATCATATCTTAGATTTATAAAAGGAATAGCTCTACCAAAAATGAAAATTCTGTCATCATTTACTCACCCTCAGGTCTTTCATACCTTGTATGGCTTTTTGTCCCCACACAATGAAAGTAAAAGGTGGCCATGGCTATCAAGCTAAATTTTCAAGGCAAGATTTTCATTTAATAAAATTTCAGTCTGTTCCAGACATGGTATTCAGAAGACTTGGAATGTAGAGAGTCAGGCTTGTAACCCGAAGGTTGTGGGTTCGAGTCTCAGATCCGGCAGGGATTGTAGGGGGGTGTTTGCAGTGTGTGTGTGCACTTGGATGGGTTAAATGCAGAGCACAAATTCTGAGTATGGGTATGGGTTACCATACTTGGCCACATGTCACTTCACTCACTCGACAGCTCCTGTTCACTGGTTTCATTGTAATGAAAAGAGCAGCTTCTTCAGAAAACTGTTTATATATAATTAAATATATAGTAAAAGTAATATATCCTGCAAAGTTAAAATCATATTGAGGTTTCATTAGATTATGATTTTCCATCGAAAATCTGAAGCCACATTTGCTGGCAAAAACAGGTGGTGCTTCTGTTACAGCACATGCAGGTCTTTTTGTTCTTCCTTCATTCCACTGCACACTGATTAACTTGTGAGACACAGACAACATGCTCCGAGGCAGACGCCATAGGCCAACAGCTCCACTCCACCGCTGGGCAGCACACCACAAAGACAGAGTAATTAGTAGCTTCTAATGGATACGTGTCATTAGTACTAGCTGGGAAAATACATCGGGGAGAGCAAAAGCAAGGGCCGTGCGTCAAAATGTCACAAGGCATGATTTTCAATTTAATCTCACGCTAAGAACAAGAAATTTGGTTTCTGTTCACCTCATGGGAGAGACACCTATGATAGTGCCTGCGCTCGTTCGTGAGTCACTCCCTTTTTCATCTTCAAGTTTGAACGTTCATGTTCCTACTTTATATTCCACTGCTTTTCTACATAGTTTTGAGTCGTGTTTTTCATTTTCTTTTTATAGTTTTATCATTTACAAATGAAAACAGCTGCAGATCGATACTTGTTTTGCACCATACCCTCAAGTGCACGAGGTCAAAGCCTTTAAATAATGATGCGCTATCAAGCTTTCACTCTATGTGTCCATAGCAACCAAAAAACCTTCATCCTTCATGCTCTTCTGTAATGAAAAGCCACAAATTAACTTATGGTTCGGAAAGAATTAGAAAACCGGATTAAAGAAAGGACTGCATGAGGAAATTGTTGCAACTGTAATTAATAAATCCAGTTTAATGACAGCAACTCAAGCTGATTCAATGTTCGATTTGCCATTATTAAATAAAAGAGGCTTTGATCACTTTATGCAGACAGACGGTTTTAACAAATAGCTGAAAGAGTGAATGAGACATACTGTTAAAACATTTAATGTTTTAGAGGTGCTTTGCCCTAGGATAAAATAAATGATTTCCTGGCACACGAGCATCACTCTTTTTCTCAGATTCAATTTCTTCCTGTGTTTAGAGCTAAATGATTATTCCTCAGTTGATGACTCACTTTCAGCCCTCAAATTCAACTGCCCCCTTATGATACTGACAGGAACAACAACATATGCGCCGGTGTGGCTCTAGCATACTATAATAGTATAGAGGGCTTGCCACATCTGATCTCAACCGCAAAAACAAACATTTCAGAAGTCCCACGGTGCATTATAAATGCTTTTTCTTTTGGTTTAAAGAAAAAAAGATCGAGCTGGCAAAACTTGACCACCTCCTCTCTGAAACATCAGCACAGAGATGGGGCTTTTTGGGGGCGATGGGCTCAGAGAGAAAGAGAGAGAAGCATGTGGATCGATAGTGACGTTGGTGGAGGGCTGCGAGCGTGCATGAGCAGAACAGGAGGTCATCAATGGTGGAGGGGCTGCGTCTCCCTCTCCCATCTGAAAAGCAGGCACAGCTAAAGGAGAGGAAGAACAAGACGACACGGTGAGTCACAACAACCAGCATCAGTACGCCTGGTGTGCCATTCAATACTAGTGAGAGGAGGAGAGAGGGGTAGGTATACAGAGAGAATGAAAACATGTAGATTAAGAAAAAAAATAGATTAAAAACAAAACAGAAACCCTGCGTTTGGTTGGCCTTTGCTGAAAGGGGCCCTGTTGGAGGAAAAAGGCTTGACTGAATTTAGTCCCACTTTAGTATTATCTGACATCTGGTTACGTCAATAGATAATCATTACAACACTTCATTATACCTATTTCTGTGATTATCTAGGAAAAACACAGTAATAAAACCACAGTCATAATACAATAAAAAAAAATTAAAGCTTAAATTTAATTTATATCATTTTAAAATATATGTCACATGCCTAAGCCTGATACAGCATATCACTGGATTAGTTTGGTGTGGGACTATCGGTTTATAAGCATTGTTTTTACAGATCTTTTTAATTTGCAATATTCTTTTTTTGTAATATTTTGTCATTCTTTTAAATTTGTAATATTCATCAAATAGCTTAAGTAAATAAATGTTTTTTTACTGTAATAAAAAAGCCACATGATCACTAGATATTTTGGTGCATTTAGGAAAATATCAGAGTAAACATCATATATGATTTACAGACAGCAAATGTGCTTTCCATTAAGTATATACTGTACAAACCTTATGTAGCTCCACCCCTTTTCAGCACTGTGCTCACTGTCTTTTGTCTTCTGGTTTATACATCCACAATGTGAAGGTAAGTTTATGCGAATTTATGAATGAACTGCTTTGGAGATGAAGATGCTTTGACTCTTTTAGTTTAATGGACTAGTTTCTCCCTAACAGATAACATAAGCCACGGTTAACTTACCACAAGCATGAAAATTTCAGTCGTATTCCATTTTTTACATTAACCCTTAGAACTAATCAGGCTATTAAATTTTTTACTGCTGTGCCTTCAAGACTTCAATATAATATAATATGCTACAGGTGCATCTCAATAAATTAGAATGTCGTGGAAAAGTTGTGAAACTCATGCAAAATTTATAACACCTACTTAAAGGGATAGGATAATTCACCCAAAATTATCACCAAAATCTCACCTTCATGTCGGTTCAAACATTTATATCTTCCTTTCTTCTGTGGAGCAAAAAACTAAAAAATCCTGAGAATCCCTGTTACTGTGACAGAGTGGGCAACATTTGGACTATGCAGGAAGTTGCCAGTTCTGAAACGTACAGCATGTGTATCTAGGGGTTGAACGATTTCAGATTTGTAAAAGTCGACATTTATGTGATGAAAGTCGAGTCGATGTCGATGTCGACTAGTAGATGATGACGTCATTAATGAACAAATAAGCCTGAACCTGGAGCGGAGACTCGAACACCTTGTAATTTACTGCTGTAACAACTCATTTTTATCAGTTCTTTTATCTTTGGGTCATTATGTTTCTCACATATTTCTGCTCGTTCTAAATCAGATACAGATAAAGCAGCACAGTAAAGAATATATTTATCAGGGCTGGGTTTTGACACAAATTTCACGATTTGATTCGATTCTCATTCACAAGCTTTTGATTCGATTCGATTACCAATTCGATTCAATTCAATATCGATTATTTTGGACATATATCAGGTACAGTACTTGCCAAATTTTCTCAAGGAAAAAAATTCTCAACTAATGCTGTAAAATATACATGAGGCATTTGGTAGTACAATATTGAAGGTTAAAATTGACTGATTTGCAAGCTATAGCATACAACTGTTAAAATTAAAATTACACAATGAAGTTTTTAAAATAATAAAGTTACAATTACATAATATTTCTACTTCAATTCGTTTTTTTAAATATAAAAATTTTAATGGTGCCTGTCATAAAAAAATGTATTTATTCAAACAAATTAAACATAAGAACAGTAACAATTATAATGAATAGGCCTATGTTATATGGTGCATATATTTAGCAAAATGCCCCTCTGTACAGTTTATTTTTCTGGCTGACTAATGAGTTTATGGTTACCTAATATGTTTTGTTTCCGAGGTAAATGTGACGTTACGTGACATTGTTTACTAGACTTAATATTGACGTCTTTGCGTGGCTGAAACACTGATAGAGCGATTACATGAGACAGGATACAGATTGTAAAGTTGTACCTTTTCTTTTAACTTACCTTTGGACGTTTAGTCATGTTTATTTTGTGCCGAAGCTGGTATTAATGTGGAGGAGATGATCAGTTCACGTGCGCCACGCGCTGCTGCGTCTGTTGAACTGAGGCGCTACAGCAATCTGTAGGGATGGGAGTATCGATCCGAAGTATCGATATATCGATAATAATGCGAGTATCGAAAGTATCGATACTCAAACAATAAATATCGATACTAAGGTGTGTTTTTATTTACCAGTGATTTTGTTTATTTAACAAAAAAAAAGCATTTAATTGGACGAATAACCTATGTTAGTAAATAATTGTGTAGAATATAACTATTTTCCTGCTCATCTGAACAAATGTTGCAAGACAGAACCAATCGATCACAGAGAGCGTTCACTCACTGCTGACAGTGCATTCAAACAGTGCTGCGTTTGAGTTGTTTCACAATAAACAAATTGAAATTAGCCTACATAGTTTGTGCAATTACATTTATTGAAATTTAACTTTGAAAGATAATATTGATCATGTTCTATTCTGTAATGTTAATATAAATCATACACTGTCAAAAAAGGTTGCATTTTATGCGTGCAACAGCCTGTCACTGGCAGTCCCTTATGAAATAAACTATGGTTTTACTAAAGTGACCGTAGTTCAACTGTAGTATTTGTAGATTCGAATCATGTGTAAACAAAAAACATATTTGAACCATGCGTAAACAAAAAGATAACCTAATAAAGTTACAATTAAGGCGTATTGAATGTTTAAAAAGTTAAATGGTTATCATTACCCATTTTACTCTTAGTAATTTAATAAATTTCATAATTTAAAAGTTTAGTTCAGAAGTATCGTATCGGTATCGACGATACTGCCTTGAAAAATATCAGTATCGTATCGAAAACAAAATAAGTGGTATCACCCATCCCTAGCGATCTGTCACTCCACATTAAACAGTGCCAAAATGGCATTTATTGTTTGAATACTGCAATACAATGGACATAAATTGAAACCTAAGACTTTGTTTCATATTAAAAGCACCAAAGCACAATGCTTATTGAGATTTATTGGATGGGAAGTACCCTTCAATGTTCCATCCATTAACTGAAAACAGACTAGACCAATCGATTCTTGGGATTTAAGAATCGATATCGTTCCGTAAAAAAGAGAATAGATTAATATCGATATGGATATTTTTTACCCAGCCCTAATATTTATGAATGCATTAGTGAGAGAGCGATTGCTTGTGTGAATTAATTCTACCTGGCAGCATCTCTCTAATAGTGAAGCTGTGGGTTTTAGTTACTAAGAAGGAATATGAGCTAGAACTTTTCAGTTTCTAAGCTTTTTTTTTTTCAAAGGTTTTTTTGGGGGGAAATCATAGAATAGTGTTGGCAATACCAACAGATCTGCACGATCTGCGAGTAATGTACGAGCTACTGTCTGTAGCCTATGTGTGTGCGTTGCAATGCAGCAGCACATTAGATTAGAACGGCGGTTAATTTACCTGTACAATAAGCTGTTTAAAACGTGCATTCTTCTGTTCAATTTCGAGCATCCAGATAGTATAATCACGCCTGTCTTGTGGAGCGCTTTCGGAGTATGCATTTATTTGTCATTTTAACTGTCCGTAAATGTGGACTTCAATGATTTCTTATTCTGTTGCGCCCTCTATAGGACCAGCGACTAGTCGACATCAAGCTTAAAGAGTAATGGCAGAGCATTAAAGGGATAGTTGACCCAAAAATGAAAATTCTGTCATTAATTACTCACCCTCATGTCGTTTAAAAAAAACCCGCAAGACCTCCGTTCATCTTCGGAACACAAATTAAGATATTTTTGATGGAATCTGAGAGCTGTCTGACCCTGCATAGACAGCAATACAAATACAACTGAAATGTTCCCAAGTCCAGAGACGTAGCAAGGAGATCTGTAAAATAATCCATGTGACATCAGGGGTTCAACCGTAATTTTATGAAGCTATGAGAATACTTTTTGTGCGCAAAAGAAAAAAAAAGACTTTATTCAACAATTCGTCTCCTCTGCGTCACCCTGTAGCGCCATTTTGGAGAGTACCAGCTGGAAGTAAACAAGGTATGCTTTTCTGTGTCTGTGGAGGAGACGAATTGTTGAATAAAGTCGTTTTTTTCGCACAAAAAGTATTCTCGTAGCTTTGTACAATTACGGTTGAACCCCTGAAAAAAAACAAAAAACAGAAGTGGGTTCTTCTGTTTTATTTGCTTTCAGTAATTCATTACTTTTTTGTGCTCTGAAAGATTACCCTCTTACTACACAGTATGGCTCTCTAGTAACAATCAAAATGCCTTCCGGAGAGCACAACGCATCAAACAATGTCTTCTTTTATTTCAACCAAAAGGGAAATGGAGAGATATGAGCTGAGGAGAGAGTATGGAGAACAAGGGATGAGGAAAGAGAAAAAGAAAAAAGAAAAAGCATATATACACATGTGTATATAAATAATAAATATCATATAAAACATGGCATAAATTAAAAAAACTAAAAATTAGAATATACACACATCTGTATACATACTATACGCAAAAGTCAAAAATACTTTAAATCCCCACCAGTGTGTAGTTTGTTGATTATAGTGCAAATATACCCCACAGTACAAATATATCTAAGGTCCAACTTATGGTGAGTCAGTATTGTATCAGAACTTAATCATGAAGAGAAGAGAACACTCCAAGCAAGCGAAAAAGTACTTGAAAAGCACAGGGCGGGAACTTGAAATATGTAGATTTCGAAGTCAGTGAATATCCTTTGTAGTACAGTTACATCAAGAAATGGAAAAAGTACAGCACAGCTGTATATCTACAAGCCTGTCCTGAAAAAAGTGGCTATGCAAGAAAGAAACGGAAGGAAAGAGAGAAGCCACTAAGAAACCAATGACTACTTCAAGCTTCAATGGCTAAGATACAACAGCCTTTGCCTGGCATGTGGGAAACTCTGAAGCCAGCTGGAAGAATGTTCTATAGACTGATGAGACCAAAATTGAGGTTTTCGCCACCAGACTAAACTCCACGTTTGGCATAAGAATCATGAGAAACCCACCATCCCCATGGTGAAACATAATGGTGGGAGCGTCACGCTGTGGGGACGCTTCTCTCCAGCAGGCCTTGGAAGACTCGTGATGGTAGTGGGCAAAAAAATGCAGCAATATCAAGGGAAAATCCTGGAGGAAAACCTGATAGAGTCTGCAAGACACCTGCGACTTGGAAGATCTGTTTTTCAGAAAAACAATTACCTTAAGCGTAGAGCCACAGCTTTACAGGATTAAAACAACAATGTTAACTCACTAGAGTGGCTAAGCCAGAATCCACAATCCAACTGAGAATTCATTGGTGGACAAGGGATGAAACCCGACTGAGCTTGAGCAACTCTGCAAAAGAAGAATGAAGACAAAATTCAGTGGCCAGATGTGCAAAGATGTTTCACGACTCAATGCTGTAACCGCTACCACCTGCTAAGCACTGACTAAAAGGAGATGCACACATATGCAAACAATAACTTTGTATATATTTTGACCAATTTGTTTTCACTTTAACATCAAATAAGAATTTCTGTAGTCAAAAGGCTAAATCATTCCGGCGTTGGGTGAGAACACTTTTCCTGCACAGTGCGTAGGAAAAAGTCAAAATAGGAATTGGCCTAAAGAATTGACCCTCACCGTAGCTTCGGATATTGTAGGGTTTTTTTTTTCAAGCCATTGAGCCGTTAAATCATCTCTGCTCTTTGGCTTGGCTACAGTGCTCTAGTCATGAGCGGATGAGACAAGGGCGCAGTGTGCCACAATTGTGGGTTAAGTGCCTTCCTCCAGGGCATAACAACAGAACCACAGGTACATCAGAACCAGCTGCTCTTCTGCACCCCTAAACAGCACTCAAATTGAAGGTGAGAGTAGCTCTCAAATCTCATTCATGAACATTCAAACAGAGCACATAAAGGCGAGTCGCAACAGGTTTGACATCTATGATCAACGTTGTTGATTCTCATGTACTTTGTAACCTGATGGAACACACAAAGTCTGAATATGTGGAAACAGCAGACGGAAAGACGTTCAGTAAACAACAATTTACATTTCAGTCTGTTCCTCACACAAATTGCATTGATTCATTGTATGGTGCTTTTTGTCAGCTTAAAAAAGGGATAGTTCTCCCAAAAATGGAAATTCTGTCATTAATTACTCACCCACAAGTTGTTTCAAACCCATAAGACCTTCATTCATCTTTGGAACACAAAGATATTTTTGATGAAATTCAAGAGCTCTCTGACCCTCCACAGACAGCAAGGGTCCTACCACGTTCAAGGACCAGAAATGTACCAAGAATATCGGCATAACAGTTTGTGTGACATCAGTGATTCAAACTTAATTTTATGAAGCCAAGACAATACTTTGTTGTGTGCAAAGAAAACAAAAATAACAACTTTATTCAGCGATTTCTTACTTTTTTGTTTTCTCTTTTCGTTTCTATTTTAACGATGTCCTTACTACCTTTCTTGGCCTACATACAAATATATATATATATATATATATTTATTTATTTATTTGTATGTAGGCCAAGAAAGGTAGTTCACATTTTTACCAATATAGAAGCCAATTATAATGGTGGATACCCATCTTCACCCAATTTAAGTACATCATTTTCACATTTATGACAGTTAATGCAATTTAGTTACTATAATTATTTTGTTTATCCTCGTACAGAACAGTCCTGTACATAAAGGATTAAGATATGTAGCAACAGTGCATGAAAAGAGAAGCTGCCACTGTCTTTACCACCTCACACCAAACAGTAAATAAATGGGGTGTAAATGATATGTTTAAAAGTGTTTTCACCTCACTGTAGTCAAGAGGGCCTACCTTTCCTCAAGCTTCATTAGACATCCAAAGATTTCACCGGATAGCCGATGGGATGAAATGGGACCTTTCGCTATACACTTGGAGCATGACAGTTAAGCAGGCCGAAAGGGACTGATGATTTTTTTCTGTGGTGTCACTGTGCACAGCTAATTACCCACAAGCGACACATCGTCAGCTCACCTGTGGATTTCTGTAAATCACTTCGAGGTTCCTCAGCTACTTGGCTTAAGTAGGCGGCATCTCATTGTACGCCATGCATCTGTACTCCTATTCCCATGTGTACACTACACAAAGACACACATTGGATCTTCCCACGTGTTACGAAGCCCTCTCCAAGCAAACCTAACTTTGACATTTGTCACAAAGCTTCTTTAACAACTCACATTAGAACTTAACAACACAACATCCTATTTGTCCAAAAATAACCTTTTAAAATGAAGCCCTCACAATGTTTCATACCATGCTTTTGAGCGGTTTCTAATTTTAATGTAGGAGCCATAAAGGTATTCTCCTCTTCAGGAGCATGTAACAACGCACTAAAGCAAAGCGAAGCAGTTAAGATCAATCGGTAACATCCTCCAGCTATACTTTATAACCTTGATTGCTTTGAAGGAGTTGTCTCTTCTTCTAAAACCATATTGACGCAAGATGCAACATCCCAGCATCAGATGCGACAACCTCTGACTACCTCTACCATGACGAAAGCACCGAGCAAGCCCAAAATAGCGTACCGGTCCCATGGGACAACCACTGGGTGTTGGCTCAGAGCATCTCTGTTTTTTTTTTTATTCCTAGTTTTCTCTGAAGCTCTCTTTTCTCCTGGTCACTGGTTTTGTTTACGTACAGGGCCGGCGGGTGAATGGGATTGATGGAAGAATCTGTTTTTAGCTGGATAAAATAAAAAAATACTAAAAAATGCATGTCTCCTGCAGCATAGTCAGACAGCAATCTTTTTATATGGGACTCTGGCCCTTTAAGAAACCTGCCTTCTCCACTGCCTGAGATGGACGTAACAACTCCCTGAAGGATTTGGCTATAATGGGCTTGGCATTTGCAATGGTGATTGACACTGAAGACGAAGTGAGTCATCTGCAATGATATTTCATACAGAGTGGTGTTGAAGGCCGGGCTCTCTGGTCTTACTGGACCGATGCAGCTCTGGGAAGAGAGTAGAGGTGAGACGTATGGGCACAACGAGAGAGAGATCGCAACGGAACGGCTCAGTGGTCTTCCACAAATAGAAGAAATCCATATCACCTCTTTTATTGACACATCACAGGTCAGGGATGGAAAAAAGGGTCTGTCAGATGACAGCACTGAAAGGGAAACGAAATGAAACCTACAAACAAAAAAGCATGAGTTTTGTAAAGTTGTTTTACATGCCAAACCGGGTCAGGGATAAGACAAGGCCTTCCAGGATGCATTTTCTGCCTTCGCCAGCAGAGGGGACAGGAGAGTAAGGAGTTACTCTGAATTTCAAAGTACACTCAGGAGGGTCACCACCGCCAGACAAAGACTTTCCAGTCAAGCACACTCTTGTCACGGCCTGTCAAATTACCGTTTGTGTGAAAAAATGCAAAGCACGCATCAACAACACAAAGCTGTGGCAAAGAACAAATGACCCACACGTATTTGCAAACAGCGGCAGTCGAGTACCTTTTCCCGATTTGGCATACAGCACCGACCAGAGACAGACAGATGAGTCAATAGACCTGTCTCTCAATTGCTCCCTGCAATAAGTGAAGAAGGCCGGCAACTTGAGAGATGGTACAAATTCTACCTGTGTCTCCCATGCCCAGTTCAGTTACAGCAGGGGATCTAAAATGTCAACCAGGGTAAAGTTTTGGAAATATCTTCTTACACCAACAGACACACCATTAAGGAAAGAGACCGACTAGAACAGGATCGCTTTTCCTCATCATGTGGTTGCCATGGCGCAAGGGAAATTGGGTGGGGGGGGCGTGGAAACGGGTGGCTTGTTACTTTTTTTCCATTCTGTGTTTGAGCTTGACACGAGATTCGGTTTACATGTAATTTGTCGGTGCGCTAATGGAGAGCATGTGTCTGTCGGATACCCCATTTGGAAACTTTGGGCACAATGTCTAAAAAAAAAAAATACAGTGTCACTTATTCTTAAGAAATAAGTCGGCTCAATGGTGTCTCTGAACATGGACGAGTATCAAAACTACAGCCGCCAAACAAATGCCCTCTCTGCCCGTAACAAGTCATTCTTACTGCACACTTTCATCAGCATAATCTCACACTTCAACCAGAGATTAGTTCATTGATCGGACTAGGTTTGAGATTGAAAAAAAAAAAAAAGCAAAACAGCATGCATTCGGGTCTCCAGGCCTTCGAGAGGCTGTCAAACTCTTCTGGGAAAAGGGAGTTTCCTCTATAATTACCCCCCTTGTCACTAATTTGCATAACTAGCTGGATGATTGACGCCCGCTGACAAAATCCTGCAATGTAATGACTATATTTGTACACGTCTAGCATAGCAAATGTGGCTTTAAGCACACAGAGTGGGCTGTTACAAATAAAACAACTGTTTGAAGCACAGATATGCACACTGAATTGCAATTTACATAGAGTATTACATTACTTTGATTTGCATGGTTTTCAGGGGGATTTATTTACTTGATGAACTTGATGAATTCAATAGGCACACACCAATTAAAACTCTGGCCAATATGGACGAGTCACGAGTCAATAATTATTTGCAATTTACAGCAGATAACAGATGAAGGGCAGATATTAAAACTTTGTCGGTTTTGTTTGTTGCCATTTTACCAAAAAACAACCATGACAACTATACAAATTAAAGGTGCTCCAAGTAATTTTTTGACTGTACTTAAGCATGAAAATACCATCAAATGTTTGCAGATATTTAGGAAACATGCAACTGTAAGTTCACATACTCAAAAAACAATCCTACAGCCAGTTATTCTACTTTGAAATCTGCATTCCGTGTTGGAATATCTGTTTTTGTTTTGGTCTGTTTGATTCCACCCAATTTACCCAAATTTCGACACCCCGGGTTGCCAGTTGGTGGAAAACACAACTGGGTCAGAAATCACAGATTTTAGCCGCCCAAAAAAGCCTGGGCATCCATTAAAAAAACTATATGACCAGAAGCATATTAAAATGTGGATAAAACAACTTATCTACTTACAGTTTAAGGCTCTTCGCCTTCCATTGTCAACTGCACTCATTTCTGTTGCGTGTCCTCAATCTGGCAACCCGTGTAGTGTCTAAAAAGGCTCCAGAGGAGAAACTACTCTCTCTAATATTTTGAATTTGGACAGCAGTACCCATTTCAACCACTAGCTGCCAATATTATATACTGCTCCTTTAATTTTTCTATTTTGTCTATAGATAAAAAGTATCTAAAAAAAATCAATCATTTAAAATGCTACAAATTAATTTAGGTGAATCGCAATATAATGTACAGTATGAAAAATATATATTTATTTATTTTGCTGGTTTGTAGGGAAAATAGGTTTACCCTTTACTGCACTTTGTAATTCTTCTAGTTACCTAACTATAGCAGTTAATGATTCAGAAGGTTTACTTTTAAATATATTACTTCCATGTTGAAAAATAAGGTGGATTGTGCATCCCTAGAAACTGATAAAAAAAAAAAAGAATAAATCATCAATTTCATGTTTACAAAACTGACATGGTAGTTTTCAAAGGAAGTCATCAGAGTACCTAAAACGATCAAGACAGACATCCATGAAGTGGAATCACAGTAGGGCTGCACGATTATGACAAAAAAAAAATCATAATTGTCGATTGTTCCCTTGAAATTGTAATTGCGATTATTAATTACGATTATCACAATTTACACTGAATGATGTTTATACCATTGTTTGAAGCAACTACATGCCATATTTTTACATAAAAATAAACAAGCTGAAAACACTCAAACTGAAAAGCTTTTATTGCTTTTCAATAGTACTAAGCCTCAAATGTCAACTATACATTGAATTGGTTTCTTCTTTAAATAATAATAAAAAAAGTCCAAATATGCATGGCATTATGTAAATTAAAACAACTGGAAAACCCTTAAGATAACTTGTAGAAAGAAAAAAGAAAAACACTCAGAATAACATAAGTGGACTTCGATTAATTGCCGCTTTGAACGATTATGTAACTGTGGCATCCGTAATTGTAATCGCGATTAGAATTTCGATTAACTGTGCAGCCCTAAATCGCAGTTATTTTTTCTCTCCCATCCATTTGATGTTAACAATTACTTTTTTCATATTTTGTCGCATTTTGGTCTATGCTACCAGAAAGCATGTCAAAACATAGTCCAAGATGACTTCCAGTAACACACTTGGCAAGCTAGAAGGAATCTGAGTGATGGACATGGACCAGATGAATGTTTACAATCTCAACCATGTTCCTGAGAAACAAAAGATTGACCCAAAAACACTTAAAGCAGGAGAGGGCCACTGGACCCATTCCAAATACTACACTGCAAGGATTCTGGGCCAAAGAGAAAAAGAGAAAGGGGCTAGGCAACCAATGAGGTGCGTGCCAAAGGACAGGAAAAGCTTCTGGCAATTACTCTGTCAAGAGGAATTGTGTAGTTGATTGTCCCCATTGAAGTAGACCGCCAAGATGCATGTGTTCTCTTGCTCTACACCGCTTGTTTGTATAGCATCCGAGAAGAACCAACCTGACATGCTTCCACGAGTCTACGAACAGATAGGAGGAGGAGGACAGGGATAACAGTGGGAAAAAAATGTTTCATCCTGCTCAAAGATGCAGCCCTTGCCTCCTTAACCACATGTTGTATAACGGATTAAGTCCGAACTCTCACAGACAGAGCACTTTGTGCCAAGGCTGTTTTTAACCGCCTCTGTTATTTGTAGAGCAGATTTGTCTATTGTTAGTCTGAATAAATAGCAAAGCACACAACATTCCTCGGCTTTTGAACTGTTCACAAGAAGGCCTGATCCAGTGAAGAGCACAACAGAGGCCTCGAAGTCAAACAACACATTCACGTGCCACCATACAGCCTCAGCAGCGAGGCCGATGTTTGCAGAGTCTCACCACCACCTTGAATGATGG
Organism: Sinocyclocheilus grahami; assembly: GCF_001515645.1. NCBI lineage: Eukaryota > Metazoa > Chordata > Actinopteri > Cypriniformes > Cyprinidae > Sinocyclocheilus > Sinocyclocheilus grahami. Next base: position 371,483 of record NW_015505697.1, read on the forward strand.
CTGTAGATATTCGTGTTGACATTGTCTTGACTGAGTGCGTGTGGGCAGTTTAAGGTGACTATATCTACCTTGCAGAGGGATGAGCAAGGAAAAGCCCAAGGCTACCGCCGAAAGAGAAACTAACCCGAGCTGTTAAAGTTGCTCTGAGATCTGTTGCCTGTCCCATGGACCACCCCCGGGTGAGTCTGCAGTAATGTATGCTGCTGTCAGTGGATGTTTTAGTATGGATGTTCCTGTACTGTACGGCTGTGTAGTGTGCTCATTTGCTCCCGAGCACACTGTCAATGTCCTATCACACGGAGCCAGACAGCCTCCCCGCCCCCATGCCACCAACTCTGCCCCCCAGCTCATGAACTTTTTATGAGGCGACAGGGACATGTGTTCATTGGAGGTCTGCAGTGATACCGTAACAGCTCTTTGTGAGCCTTAAACTATTTGAAACCGTACTTTCTGGCAAATCGTTCAGCTTTTTATCCTGCTAGCTCGTACCTGCTTTAGCTTTAAATTAGTCTTCATGCCAAGCTTAAGCCCTATAACCATTTAAAACTTTGGTCTAATTCCATTTGAACAGCCCAAATCATCAGCGATGATAAAAAATGGATAAAGACGAAAACAAACTAAAGCCATCTCCCTCCCCCAGGGAGGTGTTTAACACATTACCCTCGGAATTAGCCAGCATGTCTTATTCAGAAGCTTTGCCTGGGTTACAAGGATGTGAATATTCTAGCATCTCCTGGGTCGGAAGAAGGGGGAAAGAGGGAAAACATACAACTCTTGGATTTCTGTTTGGTAATCAAACCACAAAGCAGCCGCAGATACCATTGTTTACTTATCTTTGAACCCAATTTAGAGCAAAAGGTCTTTGCACGCGAGACATCGAGTTAGGAGATGAGAAGGTTTGTAGCTCTCCAAAATCTACCTTCCGTACTCCTGTCTGACTGGCATTGATAATAGATTTATCTCGAGTCACAGAGGCCTTGAAAAGGCCAAGATCCTTCACTCACGCCAGTGCGCCGTGAGAGCAAGAAAAGTGCGAGACGGGCGATAACAGAGATAACTTTTGAAAAATTAGCCCTATTGATTCCTGCCATGCTTTCGCATCTGGTTAACTGCCTTGTCGGGTGGTGAAGGTATTAATAGGCCTGCAGTCAGTCATGCGCTGACAGATTGTGGGCTCGGGCCCATTGACCAAGCAGAGCTAAGCTAAGATCTGATGGAGGACCCCCTCTATCCTGCAGGGAGAGGAGGTGGAGGGGGATAAAGATAGGAGATGGATAGCCCGAGGAAGGGATTTATGTCTGGACTGACGCCCCCGCAGACGTCACAGGGTGTTAACTATGGCACATGCAGCAGCTCCTGTCTCCACCCACCCCTCACTCTGAGAAGTCCTGCAAAACTTTCCTTGCTGACAGGCTTTCTTTATGCACCAGACAGGGAGTGAAATCTCTGCTCATGTCTGAGAGAGAAAGCTCTGAAAGCTCTGGGAGAGGAAGCCTCTAAGAATGTCACTGCTGGGGTGTGTGGCAGGGTCTTTATTAATTAACATTCATGTATCCTTGTAACTTTTTTCCCGGCCGGCATGCTCCCTTGCAATTATGAGCAGGTCTTCTCATGCGCTTAATAAAAATATGTACCATAAAAACAGCTGTTCAGGTTGTGCTTTCCAAAAACTCAGAATTTCAAGCATTTTCCCAATGGGTTTCCAAGAAAAAAATGGGTCTGTGGTAGGCCTGGGTGATAAAACGGTATCGATATTTATCGACGGTACACCTTCTTCGACATCAATAGAAAAATTGTTCGATATAGCGCACGATATAGGCACGTACTATGAGTGATGCCGACAGCACACACAAACACATACTGAATTGAGTGCTGTGACTGCCTGTGATGGGGAGATTGTGAATAAAGAATGAATATTAGTCGAATTCAAAATAAACATTTGCATTCGAATGTTAGGTGTGCATCAGGGATAAGTGACGTTGTTGCATTTTAATGTTTTGTTAGTCTAGATTCTAGCCCACGAGACACGCCGCTGCTGCTTTATTCATTCAAAATATTAGAGAAATATAGAAGCTCAATGCAGAGAAGATCTTGAATGGGTTAAAACCGAAACCAAGCCATTCACACAGAACGCATATTCAGCGCATTTTTTAGATGGACAAATATGACTGCTGCACTCGCGTCACACAAGAGATGTATAGAAAGCCATGCAAAGTTAAAACAGTTTAAACTTTTAGAAAACACGTCTCGAATTTGTATAGGTTTATTCCTTTTCACTGCGTCTCATATGTTTTTAAATGCAGTCTGTGTGAATGGCACTTCGGCTCTTTGGATTAAGCAATGCATAAATACATGATGCTTTTTTGTTTATAATTATTTATGCAATTTACGAAATTATATTTGATTTTTAGGAGTTAATTTAGACGGAATGCATGTTTTTATAGAGTTACTTCCTTGCATTGACAATTTAAATGTGCTGCATTATTTTGCTCATTGCGCCCTCCTGTGGCCTCGGGAGACAATTAGACCTATACAATAAAGACCTATTTAATCTGCATATAAAGCATTAGAAATTAGATATGTTTAATTTTTATTGTGTTCGATTGTTAAAACAAAAAAATATTTGTTGTTTGTCTCAATAAATTGTTAATTATAAATACAGTGGTTAAATTTAAACTTTTTTTTCTATTGCTTTTTGTTTTAAAAAAGGTTATAAAAAAAGTAAATAATTATCGATACCAAACGATATGAAACATTATATCGTTAATAAATGTTTTAGCTACATCACCCAGCCCTAGTCTGTGGTAAATGTTACTTGAAGATACTTGGACAATTTGTTCTACAACCTAAATTACAGTCAGCACAAAAGTTACAGTCATAGATCAAAAGTTAATTATGAATATTTGAATCAATGTTTGAATCAATAATTGAATAAATGGAGATATTAAAGTATGATACAATTTTGTCCAATTAAAAAAAAAAAATTTATCAGTATTATTAAATTATTTGTGCTTTCAAATTTAAATTTACTTTAAGTGAGAGTTAGATGACCACAAAAGTAATATAAATGTAAACGTATAAGAAATAAACAGGCACAAATATAGTAAATGTAGTATTGACCGATGTTATATTCAAGATATTTCTACCAAAGATGCTATTTTACTTATAACTGAAAAACCCCAGAGGGAGTCCATGGTGAATTAGCCCTTTAGGTTTGCCTACAAATTGAGGCCACAACCGAACAGCTCTACATCTACACCATGAAATTTAGCATGTTAGCATCTAGGTCCAAGCAAACTTAAAAAAAAAAAAAAAAAAAGTACATAGAGTGCTAGAACCGATGTCTTCCTCAGACAACAAAAGATGCTAACATGCTAAATTTAGCCCAAGCAAAACTTCAAAGCAGCTTAGCATTTATTTGAATGGAAAGCACTAGATCCGCTGTCTTCCTCAGGCTAAATTTTGCATTTTAGCATCTTTTGCCATCCAAGCAAGACTTGAAAAAGCTTAGCATTTATTTGAAAGGAAAGTGCTGGAAGTCACTGTCTTCCTCAGGTTTTTTCTTATGTTTTCTCTGGCTACTCAGTCACCAGGGGCAAAGAAAAACGAGTGCTGAGGGGACAAAACGTAATGAATACGAAGCCAGCAGACACAATCTGCACAGTACGTTCAAACACAGCATGTATCACGACAAATATAATATGTGCAGAACAGGTCAATTGTGGAGCCCTCGGTGACGTACACAGTACACACATATACCCGCGGACCAACCGTTTTAAATTATTGAGTATCACTGCGTGCGGCATTGGCAATAATGAAATGTTGGAGAAAGGATAGAGCGGCGGTGTAGTTCTGACTCTGGCAGTAGTGAATGACAGCTGATAATGAGATGTTTTGATACTGAAGGTGAGGGAAAGCTGGAAAGAGACAGCGCCTGTGTGCCTCTATGACTCACACACCCATCTGAGAAACTATAGCTCCTCTCTCATTTCTTTCTCCCTCTCTCTGTTCTTTCTCTCTCCGCAAGATCTAGGAAGCACTACCTGGGTTTCATCAAAACGCTTATTAATAAGTTAACTACATCATTCATCAGTTTTCATCAGAGATGAAAGAGGATGGTGCAGAATCTGTGGCGAGCGATCACCGTTTCCTGCATCAATAGTTTAACCAGAAAAATGTTTAGCGGTTGGACCTGAGTGTTAGGAATCTGCTTGTGTGAAATGCTAAGGAAAGAGGCACACAAGTTACAAAACGAGCCATGGTTTTTGAACATTGAAACATGGCATTCTTTGAAGTACCTTGGAAGATGGTGTAAATAATGGTATGACAACAGGATACACTTGATACTATGATATTGAAATGTATGCACCATGGATTTTACACTGTAGTAACATGGTACTCTTTGTCATTAATCAGTAAGTACCATGATATGTAACAATTCACCATGGTATTATCTTTTGATATCTGCAATGCACTACGATATAGTCACTGCTGAAAGACAGATTAGTATTAAAGTTGCGACAGATCTTTTATGACATACATTTGAGTAACAGACTATAGAAAAAGAAAAAATGTAAAGTGGGGACTTAGTTCTGTCCATCAGTTGCTAAATGGACGGAAGCAGATCTGAATGCAAAATTGTAGTCAATTGTATAAAAGGGGTGTGGCGAACAAAATGACTTGTGAACTCTGACATACTATATAGTATGTCACCAATGAGAATTACATGGTTATAGTTTAAAGAAATAAATAATAATTAAACATATGCATGGATGAATCATTCACAATAAGCTCAATAAGAAAATAGGTGAACTTCCATTCCATGTCGACTGTAACTTTTTATTTAAAAAAAAAGTTGTTTTTTTTTTTAAGTCAAGCTGTAAGTAAATTTCCTCTTCTCATGCACACAGAGCAAAATTGCTTGTCCCATATGTAGACAGGCGTGCTCTCTATTCAGAGTGGTTAAGGTTTAAAGTCAAGCCTGCAAAACTGGGGTACGATTCAAAAGATCTGCCAATACCAGAGGGCCTCCTTTAATATACCTAAATGAGAGCAAGACAAAAAACAAGGTCATATCTGATCTAGCACCCTCTATTCAACAGCAGCCCTTGATAGAGCCGGGCCTGTATTTAAAGAGCTTTGCTCGCTTGGATGAAGCAGGGAGTATTACACTATTGTCGGCAAGCTATAGGACAGAAACAATACATGCTATATTTAAACTCTAATGAAACCAAATTCAGAGTAAACGATTGCAGTGGGAGGGGGAAATGGCTTGAAGCCTGGAAGTTACTCTTAAAAGTAAGAGAGAGAGCAAAGGGAAGGGGAAAAAAGGGAGAGATGGAATCCATCCTGAAGGTGAATTTCATGCCAGTAGATGTGGACAAAGGAGGCGCTGATCTGTGACTATTAGGAGCTGTAAAGAGAGGTCTAGTTAAATGAAGACAGTCTTGTAAAAGAGTGATGAGAGAGTGAGAGAAACAGAGACCGAGAGACATGAAGGATGGGAGGAGGAGTTCAAGTCATTTGATTATGTTTTAGAGAAAGGAGAGATGAAAAGAAAGAGAAGGATATAGGGATAGAAGGATGGATGGGTGGAGAGGGACAGAGAATGTGAATAGTGCAGTGGATAAGGCCTCTGACAGAGGGTGCCCTGAGGCACAGCGTTTAAAGACAGAGGAATTAGCAGTTCATAGAGGATTTTATACAGCAAAGGCCGCTGGATGGGGGAAGAGCACAGGAAGAGTGCACAAATGCAACCTACTTACAAAGAACTAGTTAAAGGCAAAGGGTTTCAATCGGGCCAGAACGATCCGGAACGACCCATCGCCCAGAGTTCAGCTCAGTTCCTCTCACACCAAAAGACGAGACTGCGCTGCAGCTCTCAGTTCCTTGTTCACCCCTACTTGTTTCCGTATGGAGCAAGTAAAAATCCCATTCCCATCGATTTCTAGAGATAACGTATTACTCTTTCAAGACAGACTGGCCAGGAGCTCCGTGATCGCACAGCACAATGTGCTTCCGTATAAACCAGCATAAGTTCATTTAAAAATATATATATAATTTACAATTTACATTTTACCTAACAACTACAGTACGCATAATCCTGAGGAGAGATCCACCAATCAAAGAAGTCTGTTACTGTGGAAACAGGAATTGCTGCAAAGGCGCTCAACAGTTACTGCCCAGTCCCGTAAATCATGGCGAATGACGTAATCGAGTCAGTCTCTCTACACTCTCAAACTATAGATGTGTATATTAGGGATGCACCGATATGAAAATTTTGGCCGATACCGATAACCGATTATTCTTTATTTTTGAAAGCCGATAACCGATATGTTGGCCGATAAATCTATATCCAAATTGTTATATACTTTTTGAGAGCCTGATTACAAAAAAGGTCTCATCATTAAAAGCCACATCCCAAACACTTCAACATAAGCAGCCTAGTTTGAACGGTGTACGTTTTAAAAATATTTTTACGCTCCCATTACCAAATTTAGTCATAAAAAAGCCTTACAAATAAATAAAATTATGCATAAATAATGCAAACAAGTCACTGGACATCATTACACGTGTAAAGAATCAAAATGAATGCGCCACAGATCAATAAAACAGAATAGCCTCTGCACGGACAATAATTAAATGATTTTAATTACTAAACCATATTGTTGATGAAAATAATAAGAGAAAAATACAAGTGGTTGTTGTTATTAATAATATATCAATGATTTTGAAAAAGTAACAAATTAATACCACTGTTTTAAATAGCAGCCGTTGAGCTGCGCGTGCTGAAGCTGAAGAGCTGAATGAACATGGTAAACTGAAGCGTTTTGCTGGCAGCTTATTTAACTCAAGGAAATGCATCCTGAGATTAATATTAATACAACATAAACATAATATTACAACTTATATATGTACAAAATTATGCAGTTATTGCGTGCTATAGTCAGAATGTGTGATCCTGTTGTGGATGCGCTCTTCCCATAACAACGCGCTGAAACACGGCAACTAAACCCAAAGAATTCCCAACGTTTTATTATAATAATGTTCTCATTAGAATGTTATATACACGACATTCCCAATCATAGTTATTAATGTTGTGCACTGCTGTTTGGGCTGCGTGTGCTGAGCTAAAGATGATCACTGGTAAACTGAAGCGCTCTTTTAACTTAACCAATCGCATTCTATATGAGATAAATCAGATATACATCAAATAAACACAATATTACAATGTACAATTGCACAAAAGGCTGCAAACGAACAGCGCGCATCTGAAGTGTCTCTGAAGGAAATAATGCATTATTTATCGGCTTTAAGATATCGGCCAAATTTTCTTATCAGGCCGATACCGATAACAGAAAAAATTAGCCGATATGGGCCGATACCGATATGGTGGCCGATATATCGTGCATCCCTAGTGTATATGTTGGGATATCTTGCAATATACTTCAAATATATGGCATTTTATACTTAAATTCAATGGCAGTTTTATATTGCACCATCTTTTCTGATTTGATTACGTCATTCATAATGCTTCAAGGGATGTGTATTTCAATGCTTTTTCAGACTTTTCCATTTTGGGGGGGCTTTGAATGAAAGATTTAATGTGATTCATCTCAGAGCTGGTTGGTTTGGTTCAAGGACTCTTTATTGAAAAACTATCTGAAATGTCTATGTAGAAAAAAAAACAGAATAAAAGCAGATTAAAAAGTTAGGCTGTCACTGTTGTGCTCTATAGCAGAGGTGCACAAACATTTCACTATGAAAATAAAATAATTAAACTTGATTGAGGGCCATGGGCCAAAAGTAAATGCTGTATTATACATTAAAGAACTTTAAAAATCATCTATGTTTTGGTGCTTTAATTAAAAAGCACAGAAACATAATCAAATCAACATATCATATATTATTTGCTGAATCTAAAATTCTAGAAGGAACCATTCAGTGTTTGTCAATAGACAGGATTCTCATTATTTGATGGGATCAAGTATCAAAGTGTTTCAATTCAATTTCAATTCAATACACTTTATTGTCCCCAATGGAGGTCTTGGACCCTGGAGCCCGCATACACATACACTGATCAACATTACATTGCATAATAAAAATCCACATAAGCACAACACATTCCAAGCCACAATAACAACCATAACCAACAAGGGGTTACATAAATAAATTACATGTTTAAAAGTCTGACTGACGTAGGTACAACAGATTTCTTATAAGGTTTCAGTGTTTAAAATTCAACAGTTTAAAAGTACAGAAAAAAAAAAAAAAGATTTGTAAACATGCTTTTACATTCAGTTCTTGCCGGGCTCTCTACAGTGGCTGAAATATGACTCATCTTTCATAGTGGAGTATATCCCCAAAGGACCCCAAGCATGATGTGCTGACAGACTTCTTCACCCGCTCTAAGCCCTCCCTCCTGAGCTTACCACCTGTGCAGGTAATTCAGAGTAAATTTCCACTGCCTCTGCTGTCAAGAGTCCATCATCAGCACCACCTGAGGAGTTCCTTTTCCTGACAAAGTGTTTTCTGACAACAGACAAGCACAAGTGACACTGATGTGTCTGACCTGCACAAAACTCAGAGAACTGGCTATAATATGGGTAATTAAGCTTGTTTCAGATAAATGCAACAATTTTAAATAGGGATGCACCAATATTACATTTCCAGCCAATACTTATATCGATAAGACGATAAGATAATAATTATCGTTATGTCATGGCCAATAACCAAAAATTTTTGAAACACATCAAAAATAACTTTAATCAAAGCTACAAGTTAATTAATTTAGGCTTTACAACATAATAAAGTACAGTATAAAAATGTATATTTATTTTGAGGTTCAGCTTAATGTAGTAATGCTAAAGATTACATTTAAATTATGAGTGTTTTTAAAGATTAAGTGAGCATTAGGTGACACCATAGTTAATCTAAATGTAAAAATAGTTATACAATGTATGTAAATATACAATATCGGCTGATATATGAAAAAAATAAAATAAATGTAAAAAAAAGTCAAATAATCAATATGGTATCAATATATTGTGCATCCCTAATTTTCTAATATTTCTTTTTTGTTTGCTTCTGTGCACATTTATAGATCAACACTCCTGATTGGCCGTAACATTTTCTTTGTTCTTTTCTTTTTCCCCAGGTGAGGTCCATCAGGTGAAACCCAGCACTGCACAGGGTAATGCATACAGCCCACCTGACCCCTGAGCTTCTATCTGTGCCTCCGACCGCTTCCATTTCAGGAAAAGCAGACGAGAGCCCCATGCCCGCTGTAACTCAAACACCCCTCACTTATAATACATAACCAGTCTTTTCACTGAAAAATGCATACACATGCCTGGTCTGGGTGTGTATATGCTTGTCAGACTGTGTAACAGATATGTATCTACATGTAGTTGACTATACAAACAACATGGGTATGTTAGAGTTTACACATTTCACAGTACACCAGAGCCTTTTGACTTCTTAATTGTAATTTTATTTAAAACGAAGAAGATTCTAAAAAAAATGAAGAAATAGTCAACAGTTGGATGTTGTATCACTAGATATTGCAACACCCAAGAGAAAAACAAAACAAAACAAAAAGATAGAAAATTCACACAAATATAAGGATATAAAGACAGATCATTCATTTCATAAATGTTCATTTTTGTGACTGGCAAATAATTAGGATGGCACTATATCATTATTATTTCTTACTGCAAGTTCAATAATTCCAAAAACAATGTTTTAGTTGGAGGGTTTTGCTTACGGCCCTGGTTCACGGCTCTTCCCCTTAAGGCATCTATATTTCTCAAAACAAACCATAACCAACCAAGACACCTGCTTCACAACAGCAAAATGATGCACCATACATTACAATTCCTGTCACTCGTTAAACCAGAATTGGCCCTCATCACTATTACATCCATCCATTAAGGAATCAGCAGGAGCCCGTCACATGCTACCTAGTCTGTGACTCACAAGGACATCAACACATATAGACCTACATATTTAGCTGTAACCCATACAAAGTAGCGGACTATGTCCATCAGTCAGATGCATCAGGCCAAAGACAGCACTTTAATTAAATCAGAAACAGCTTTCAATTAGTTAGTCTAGGCCATGGCTGGGCAGGAAGGCTCGGTGTCAGGAAGCTGACTCATAAAGCACAAAAACTTTGTTTTTTTCCCTTTCTCCTTGTCTCCCCTCCCTTCAGGGGAAGAAGTGTCTGCTGAATGAGATCTACCAGTGATTAAAAATGAAGAGAGGGAGAGGATGTCTAAAAAAAATAAAAGTATAGGCCATCTGACCTTCTGTGAAGCGATTGCGCTTCTGGCCCTGGACACAAACCATCGTGCCTATTGACACCTGGCTCCCCAGCGTGGGATCGATGGCGCTAAAAAACACTGAGGATCAGCAAGAGGCTCAGCAAGCATCCTACACTGAAGGCATTGCTGTCTAACTTGTGTATAGTTTTAGTCAGTTTGGGCTTTTAATTTGGGTGTAAAATAGTCAGATTGGCATCCTAAATTAGCTTTTGTTCAAAGTTCAGCATGAGCTCCGCAGCAGAAAACAGCAGCAGCTGTTGCTGAAGCATCACCTCAAAATCTCCGCTTACGGTAAAGTTTGACATCAAAACCGCGAGACGGTGGGAGAGAGGATAACAAACATGAATTTATTCTCAGAGCCTCATTCTCACAAGCATCTGTGAAGGTGTTTACAAAGATATCTGCATCGAAAAACAACATCCCGATTTGCCCTTAACCCCAGTGCCCCTATTAGCGCACCTGCATTTAATGCGTTCGTGACGCTCGACATCCCGATGCGTCAGCGGCCAGGCTTCTGTATGAAAATCCAGTGCAATAAATTATGGAGAATCATAATTCAAATAATGGCATGCCTGCAGTTTCTGAGCTTTCATGCAAACCACAATCAAGGCCATGTTGCTGTGATGAGTCATCGCTCTATCAGCTGTCCACGGGGCATACATCTGATTAGCAAGCCCACGCTCACCCGGTAGGCTCAAATGTAAATATTGTAATAAAACCCTCAGTAATAACTCCCGTGTCTTGGAGAGGCTTCACTTTATTTATTTTCCCCCACATTTCAGCAATATTGTTTGATGGAGGCCGCATACTTAAATATGAGTTTTTAAAGCGAGCGTTCAGGTGTGGGTTTCCAGAAACCATTCTTCAACTTCAGGCTTTTTTAAAATCTCCCATGAGGAGCTACTTGCATCATTAGTGTAATTATCCTTCACATCGTTGTTGAAGTTATTTACCATCAAAGAAGTGGGTGTTTCGCTTCACCTACAGAGCTACAGAGTGACACTCCGCCGCAATATTTACAGCTCCCCCCATGTCCCTGAAGCGAGAATGAAAAAGACAGAAAAAAAAAATCGCAAAAGACATGCAAATCAAAGTTCAAGGGCTGCCGTAGAGGTTGTGTTTCCTGTAGTGGATCAGAACAGTGCATTTCTTAAAAGATATCCAAACAGGAAGCGCCACAAAGTGACCAGCATCACCAAAGGACGGGGGAGGAGGGGGGTTCAACGGGTGTGTTGCCGTGGTGACTCAGAACGCTTAAGGGCCTCAGCTGAGCTCCCACTAAGAGGCTGTCCTCTCTGTGCCAGCTTAGCCACCTGGTACAGCCATGATACATTTGGCTAATGATGTCACGGACTCTCTTTCATGCCGCGCCCCCACCACCACGGCCCAATTGTCTATTCATGAGAGTAATGAGAAGTCAGGGAGAGGGAGAGGGAGAGGGAGAGTGAGAGACAGTGGGAGAGAGACTTTGCTCATGGCCACTGATAACCCCAGACTAAACTTGCAACCTTACGAGGCTTGGGCTTAATATCTGGCCGTCAATCAGCTCTGCCATCCCTTGCCGGAGTGTTTAATTACAGAGATCAATTATTCACCAGCCTCGTCTTTCAGTGGGCCACACTCCTCGAAAAAATACTGCTACGGGCTGAGGGAGGAGACAGCGGCTTGCCAGGACAGACCAGAAATATCCCTAGCACAACATGTCCACCAGGAGAACGCCGTCTGCACCTTACCTAAGAGCACGGACCTATTTGCCATGCATGACTGGTGAGAGTGTAACATTACATGAAAATTTATTGAGGCCCGCCGCCTGTCCTACTGGCCCTGTCTATACGCTGACGTCATGGCTTGTTGATAAATACCACAGCGTCATCAGGTCTTTCACGGCCGGCCATGGCATTCATTATTATTTTACACCAAGTATTTAAAGGGATAGTTCAGCCATTATGAAAATTCTGTCATCATTTACTCACCCTCGTGTCGTTCCAAACTTGTGTGGACGTCTACACAATGACAGTCAGTAGGGTCCAGGGTTGTTTTGGACAACATTAACTTTCACTGAACGGATTCTTCAAAATATCTTTTGTACTCCACAGAACAAAGTCAGTAATTTTTGGAATAAAATGAGGGTGAGAGAATGGCTGAACTATCCCTTTATATTTTGGTGCAACCTGTCGAAATGCCCTTAAAAAAAGATTTTAAAAATGTGTTCATGTTGGTGGTGTGAACAAAAGATATGCACACAAATGACAGCAGGTAACATTCTACCTCAGTGAAAGAGGAGAAAAGAAGGTGCGGCCATGATGTGCATCTTGTCACTCATCGCAGGTCCCCGTGTTTCACGGAACTCTAAGAGCTCACCCCATTACCGCCATCCAATTCTCAATCACTGTGATTCAAACTGTTCAACTGACCCCAGATCAGCCCGAAAGGTAACTTCAGCCAGTTCCCGAATCCTCCCCCGTTCTCCAGACTGACAGCTCATTAATCTCCCTTGGCTGCAGTCCCTCCTCCCTGGTGACAGAGCCTGAGCCAGAGCAGAGGATTCCCCAATGCCTGGCTGTGTCCATCCCCGCTGGTCCACCTGCCTGGATCAAACACTCTCCATGGGGAGGGGACAAGACGGTAAAGACCAGAAAAGGGGGGTGTTGGGGATTTCGATGGGCAATAAAACAAAACAAATCACTTCCTGTCAGGATGGGTCTTTACTGAGTGGGCGTGCAAATGTGTGTAACTAGGCGCTAAGAGCAGGGCCACTAAATGAGACACGACATGAATAAAGCAGTGGCTGGCTTCGATTCTTCGTGGGCAGGCTCCAGGGGAAAGCCGGTACCGAGGAATCTATCACAGGAGATTGGCTAGGTCGTGGGTGGATGTCACAGAGTAAAAAGGCCCTTTGGTGAGATCTGAGACTGGGCCCACCAGATCGCAGTGTATAAATCTAATAGACAATAACGTACGCGCCTTCACCAAGGAAACTGGAGGGAAATGCACATAGCAAACTGTCAATAAGAATGAGTCTTTTGTTTATAAGATCACCTCAGGACATTCTAACACCATTATGTTCCTCGGCTGGGGTTGAGGGGGGCGAGGTGAAGTTTAAAGTTAAAATACTTCCTCAGTCAGTTTAATGCACAGAGACAACATAGCTCTGTATGTCTGAGTGGCCTGACATAGCAACACTGATTCAACCAATGGTGTGATTTGGGGGGCGGGGCAGTCTGTCTGTCCAACCAATGGCAGATAAGCAGAGTGATTGGAGAACCCTTTTTAAAAACAGTTACACATGTAACCCTGTTTTGTGAAAATTTACATTTCAAATTTTAGATTACAATTAGGGATGTAACGGTATGAAAATTTCTTATCACGATTATAGTGACTAAAATTATCGCGGTTATCTGTATTATCACGGTATTGTTAAAATGTGCTGGAGATGTTACAAAGTTTTATATTTAAAAATCAACAAACAACAAATAAAATGACTTTTTGTTTGTATAATCACTAAAACAATAACATTACCAATGATGTTTCGGATTTTAAATGTTTAAAAGTTTAATAGCATGTTGAAATATCAAATAAATGTTCAAATAAAGCTTTGAAAAAGTTTAATAAAAAGGTAAACCTCACATTTCAGTCTTTAAATAAAGAAAAGATATAAGTCAAAATGATAATTGATTAATAAATGATTATATGTATTTTATCTGCGCCATAAAGAATTTTAGATAACTTATCTGAATTGTTTAAATGTGTAGAATCCACATAAACTTGTTTTTCATCAACCGGTTAAAATTTACAGCAGGGCATGCAAATTCGGTCCAACTTTGGCCAGACAGAAACCGCACACAGACTGAATGTAAATATAGGTCTTTGTAAATCCACTCACTGACAGCAGGTGGCGCTTATGGAAAAGCTGAATTAGAGCTGTTTCCGTAACCTCCGTGGACAAAGCAGTATTGCGATTAAGAACACTTCCACATGGAGCGAAATGGAGCAAAGATGAAAACAAAATGCCATCGAATCTTTTCTGAAGACAGTCAGAACCTTCAGAGGTACATTCATATAATTAAAGGGGTCATATGATGTCGCTAAAAAGAACATTATTTTGTGTATTTGGTGTAATGAAATGTGTTTATGCGGTTTAAGGTTAAAAAAACACATTATTTTCCACATACTGTACATTATTGTTTTTCCTCTATGCCCCACCTTTCTGAAACGCGTCGATTTTTACAAAGCTCATCGGTTGTTCAAATCGCGGTAATCTAATACAGTTTTAATGATAATTAAAAGATGAAATGGTAGTACTAACCGTGGGGAATTTTATCATGATTTATCGTCAAACCGGTAATCATTACATCCCTAATTACAATTGTGAATTTAATCAAATTATCAAAATTATCTATTTGTCATCCTCTGCAAAGCCTCTAGTCATAAAAAAGTTCAACCAGAGGCCAAGCTGTTATTAAAAGCTCCTTTAATGACTAAAGAAAAGAGAATATAAGGATACACGAATAATACAATTCTGGCCGATATACCAGTAATGATTTTCATGTTATATGATAAATGGCACATATCAAAATTCTATATTATATTGTCTCAATAAATAAAACACTAAAAAGCTAAATATTTTAAATTTAGGCATCACAAAATTTTAAAGTGGAGTATGAAAAATGAATGTTCATTTACTAAACATTTAACAGTAGCTATGTTTCCATCCAAAGATTTTAATTTAACTAATGCGCAAAACTGGAATATTGCATAAAACGTGCGAAAAAAGCACCGTTTCCATCCAACGAGTCAAAGAGAACAAAAATGTCACTTCCTGATACACTGGCACTAAATATCACTAAGAAAAGTAGAAGAAGCCACCTAATATAATAATTTTCATATATGATGACCTACTTGCGCCTCAGAGCAAGCAGACGAAACACAATACATGCTGTCTTTGTTTTCGGAGGTGGATGCTTGCTGCTTGGGAACGCAGTCGTGTAAAACATTTCTGGGGAGCAGTTATACAGAAATACTTTGATGACAGACTTTGCTCAGGCATTTTGCTCAGGCAACATTTCAGATGCTGTGCAACGAGATCGTTAGTTAACGCTGGTTAGTCAAATTATTCCGTCCCATCGTGCAAAGTCACATGAGTTTTTTGATGCGCATGATGGAATTTATTCGGTAAATGTCTTTCCATCGTAGTTTATGCACATTTTTTCTTAACGGATAAAAAGTTTATCCTACTCAATTGTGCGCATACGTTTTTTAAGCACATTTTTAGAATTTATGCGCATCTTGGCATTTCCATCCAGCGTTTTTTATGCGATATTCCAAAATGCACTTTGAGTGACAGATGAAGGAAAAGGGAATATAAATGTAAAGAGGAATTATTATGCACAATGTAATATCCAAAATCAACTGTTAAATTAAAATCTCTAATATTTGCCATGAAATGCCAAGCCTCTATCCTGTCTCTCATCCTTATATGCCTTTGAAATTTCAATGTTCAGATGATGAGCTGTGACTAAATCCCGTTAATGAAATTCATAACAAAAACTGAGAAGCAAGAAGACAATACATAAACATACATGCATGGTATATGAAAAGCCAACGAGAAATGTATGGTAACGCATGTATACAGGTCTTTTGGCCTTTCCAATTGGCACTAACACTATGAGACAGCAAGAGAATCATTACTAAAGGGTCACATCTGGTTTCAAGATTGGTCTGAAGTGGCAAGGAATGAAAACGCTGAACCTGTGAACTTCCTCATATCAATCTGTTACACTCAGTTAAGCTCTATGTGCACTTGAAGATTGGGACAGAGAAGAAAAGGCGGAAAATGAAAATGAAATCGGTCTCAATCGCTTCATTTTTCATTTAACGCAAACTATCCCCCCGCCCTACACACACGTACAGCCGGAAAAACTAATCCAACTGAACGAAACGTTTAAACCAATTTTCAACTAATTTCCAAACAAAAGGGAGCAAGGCATGCATCGCTACCTGTTCAGATAGGTCACATACAGTGCAGTATTACACACGGCTGTAGGTCTGACGTGGACAGGCATGTCTATTCCGCTCAGACAGATGGAAATTCCCACTTCCCCGTCTTTTACTCTGCTGCCATTGTCATTCTCAAATGGCTTCCACATTACACCCCTGTAATCAAACTGTAGGATTCATACTGCTCATTATTCAATTAGCCAAATGCTACAATCGCATCCTGATGGCTAAGATAATTAGTGTAAAATGGTTACCCGGCTGGCAAAGTGGATCTGCAATTAAAGGTGAATAGAATATCTAATTTTACCAAATGTATTTTTTTTCAAGGCTAATTTGGTGGCTAATGAGGCTGCTCTAGTTTGGGTAATTGATGGACAAGTGGAAGGTGAAAAAGGCCAGAATGAGAGAGAATAGAGAAAATTAACAAAGGATTTCCTCTGCTCTTTCTCTCTCTCTCTCTCTCTCTGTCAATGGAGGCTTCTGTAAGACACAAAACAGGTTCATGAAACACTGATAAACTGAGAATGTGAAATCACCAGTCACTTCGATATCTATGCTGTGACATCTATCTCCACATTTCAAAAGAGCACAAAACAAACCCATTTCTTTTTTCCCCATACAAAAAGATTTGTAATTTAACTTACACTGAATTGATTTACATTTTATGATTCAATTATGTCATTTATCAAAGAATTTAAGCACACGGCACCTTTGTCTTTCTTGCTTTGAATCAAATGTCATAATGTTATGCTTCATCTAAGAGCTGGTTGTTTTGGTTCAAGGACTCTTTATAAAATAATTTCTTGAAAAAGCCTGCTGGAGAAAATGAATGGGAATTTAAAAAAAAAAAACAATTTGGAAGGATCTGGAATAAAATACCTACAAAAACGAGGCTGCAGAAAAAAGTCAGAGGTCACTTTTGCACTCTATATGAAAGTACTGAAGCCAGTACAGTTTCATGCTTGAAATCCCCAAAACAGGGCTGGGAATCACTAAAAACCGTTTTGTAATGGCTCTGGGTGGTAAGCTAAATATGGGTAACCTTCCCACAACTGTTTCAACAGTTTCCATGGCAATAGGAAACTTAGCGTGGACCACCACACATGTTGGTGGCACCTGTAAGCAGAAAGAGAAACAAAGTTTGCAGCCTTCAAAGTCTTCATTCGGTGTTAATTATGTCATTGAAGGTACAGTGTGGCTGAGTGACACTTCTGAATTGGTAGCACAGGGGAACAAAAACAAATTTACCAAAAATAAAAAAATTCTGTGATGTTGTCTTAACCTGATGTATACAAGAAAAATATTGTCAAATAAATAAAGCACAGACCATTTGTCGTCACGGAGCATTCAAGGGCAATCCCGCTTACGGAACCAATTTTGATGGATTGTCAGTGAAATCTCTACCCTCCAGCTGCCGTGCCGGGGGGTGACGCGTGAAAGCCCTTCACCTGTGCTGCTATCCATTCCTGGATAACTGCGTAGGAGGTGGCAGCCGGCTGAAAGCCTACATTTACCCACTTTGGTGTAATTGCAGCGTTTACTCTTTGATTGCCGAAGAGCTCCATTCATACTTACTCCTGCCTCGTTGGATGAGAGCTTCTGCAGTGGGGTTGATTGCTTTACAATGGCAGATCAAAATATTAGAGTGATCCCTCTGAGCAGTCACAGTAAGCGTTTGACTAACAGTTATTATTACGCTGTCTATCAATGCAATAATAAAGGAGGCTAAATTGTTCAACGGAGGAAGAAAAGAGCTGGTTCACGCTCTTCTAATAATTACCAATTTGCTGCATTCTTTCTAGATTTTGATACTAAACGGCTCAAGATATAAAACACATCTGACTGTCATGGCAAAGTCGTGGCAATAAAAGCGCATCTTGAAATTCTGCTGTAACTCCCACCTAGCATTAAAATCAGCATGACGTGGCATGTAAAATACCCGAATCATTTCTCCACATATGAGTTTAATTTTACTCAGCCATAGATTTATAATAAGGAAGTGCTTGTGTATATACTGTGCATAATTACATTTTAAAACAAATTAATTTAAAAGTATGTTTTGATAACCTTTCGTCCCTGTTCTCTGGGAGGAGAAATTTTACTAGAAGTTCTTTTGCCAGCAAACCAATTAACATACTAGGGTTGGCAAAATTCTGAATTTAAAGAACTGATTCCATTTCAATTAATTTGTGAATTTGAATTCATTTGGCCACAATTAAATGGAATTTAAATTGGAATGCCAGCCCAGGAGGAGGACTTTACTGAATTGCAATAAAACATTTTTTAATAAATTTAACTTGTAATTTGTTGCAAATTAGGTTCAAATTCAAATTAATTTAAAATAACTTTATAAGGTTTGAAAAACACTTTAAAATAAGGTTCAATTTGTTAACATGCATTAAGTATTACGAACTAACAATGGTCAATACTTATTATTTCTTAATTAATTTATACACATATTAAAGGGTTAGTTCACCCAAAAATTTAAATTAGCTTACGTTTTACTCACCCTCAAAGCATCCTAGGTGTATATGACTTTCTTCTTTCAGACGAATCCAATCGGAGTTATATTCAAAATTGTCCTTGCTCTTCCAAGCTTTAGAATGGGGGTAGGTGGGTGTTTTTGTTCAACAGTCCAAAAGTAGTCAAATAAAGCGCACGCATCTGTAATAAAACGTGCCTCACATGGCTCCAGGGGGTGAATAACAGCCTCCTGTAGCGAATCGATGCATTTTTGTAAGAAAAATATCCATATTTAAAATGTTATAAACACTTTTCTCTTCCGCTAACTGTCATACGTGCAAGACGTTCTGGCGGATGATGTAGATTATATTTATGAGATGATATTTATAAACTAACATTAACCAAGATTATTAAATTGCTAGCTCATGATAGCTAGTGCAATTACTAATGTTAACGAATTGCCCTAATTGTAAAGTGTTACCAACACCTTTAAACTTAAATACTTTTTTTGTATTATTATTTAAGGCCGTCAAGCCAACATTTAAAGTTTATCTTGGCAAACGTTCTTATTAGAAAACTTGGAGTTTTTATGAATTTTAATACATTTGTAATCTACTTCCTTAAATTTTGTTTGCTACTTCAATTCAAATTTAGGAATCAAACTGGAATTCAAAAAGCATTCTCAGTTCAATTCTGAAATGACGCACAAGCCTGTTGCATACACAAACACATCTGTGAGATACATTCCTTATTGAAGCACAGACGGTCTCGTTATTTTTTTATTTGATTATTTGGTTAAACGCAGGCCTTTGGCAGGCTGTCTCTGCACCAGTTGGCCCATGGGCGGATAGTGAAGTTAAGAGGTGCAAACCTTAGTCAGGAGTGGTGCGGTACTGTGGCGCCCCACGTTCTGCCAACAGCCCAACAGTGGTGCCATCGCTGACTCAGTCACTGACCCGGAGCCCCCACCTGCATGAGCAACGCTTTGAGCTGTAGGACCCAGCGATGCCCATCTCAAGCTGCCCACTAGAGCAGAAGGCCCTTTGACTCACGCCCATCTGGCCTGCTAGCACGTTAGAGTACGCCAAGGTCTGTGAGCACACTGCTAACTTCCCTACCCTTCCCAAGAGGGGACAGATAACAAATCGGGAGTCCTAAAAGTTTTGGTGATGAGCTACTTTTTTTTTTCTTTTCAAGACGGCATGTGGTTAAGAGGCGATGACAAGTCAACATTCCGCCTCCAGGTTTTCCCACATACATACACAAATACACAAACACAAAAGTTCAATGTTACACCCTGTGTAGGAGTTAAAAAGGATGCACGTTATGGTCTTCATAATTTTTTTTCCATCAAAACATGTCTCGAATCACATGATTTCTGATGATACTGAAAGTCAAAAGAGATATTTGGTCGAGGGTAAATAAACCAATATTTTGTATTAGATCAGATATTCATTTATGCATTTAACATTTTACAATCTTAATATAAAAAAAGACCACATTTAATAGCTAAACATACACTACTTGTCAAAGGTTGGAATAATTATTTTTTTTTAAATGTTTTTAAAAGAAGTCTCTTATGCTCACCAAGGCTGCAATAATTTGATTAAAATTACAATAAAAGGATTATTGTGAAATATTAAAATTTAAAATAACTGTTTTCTATTTTTCTATATTAAAATGTAATTTATTCCTGTGATACAAAGCTGCATTTTTAGCAGCCATTACTCCAATCTTCAGTGTCACGTGGCCCTTCAGATATCATTCAAATATTCTAACACATATATATATATATATAGGAAAATTTACAATTTTAATAGTATTTCACAATATTACTGTTTTTACTGTATTTCAAGCAAATGAATGCTGCCTTGGTCAGTACAAGGGAGTTCTATGATTTTTTTTTATTATTATTTCAACCTTTTGACCGGTTGTGTACTCTCTTTGTACTTTATTTACCCCTAAAAAGTTCATAGTAGTACTTAAGGATGCATATTACTACTCTAAGACACTAATATGCATCTTTTAGTGCTAGATAAGGGACTTTGTTGTACTGCTAAATGTAGAGTTTAGCACATTTTTATAACAATGTAGGTCTTTGTGCACAGAATCATTAGATTCAAAACAGAAATCACAACAGCTACAAAAGGCCAATAGTGACTTAAACCAACAATAAACACAATATGCGTGTGCGTGCACATCTCCACTTATTTACTAAACTTAAACCGATACCCGATCCGACAGAAAATGGCAATATCGGAGCCGATACCGATCCTGAGTATCGGATCGATGCATCCCTATATGCAAGTATCAAATAACACAAATGTGGTCTCACAAACAGCTAGA
Source organism: Sinocyclocheilus grahami (assembly GCF_001515645.1). Taxonomy (NCBI): domain Eukaryota; kingdom Metazoa; phylum Chordata; class Actinopteri; order Cypriniformes; family Cyprinidae; genus Sinocyclocheilus; species Sinocyclocheilus grahami. Next base: position 392,614 of record NW_015505697.1, read on the forward strand.
TATACAGGTAATAGTCAGCGAAAAAACATTTCAACTCAGTGAAAGCTGATTCCTGATGAAGGACTGACTGACCTGCCCTGGTTTGATGTCCAGAAACTGCAACACTTCCTTCACCATGACCGGTGTGTGAAAGGGTTTCCCACTTTGGGTCGACATCTCTGAATTACTGAACTCAGAATCAGGGCTTGAAGTCACTGAGCCAGTATAGGGCCTCCCTGGATGCCACAACTTTCTCCAGCATCGCCTGAACACTCTGTAGCTGTGGTCAGGAACAACGTCTCCCAAGGTCCGTTTGCAGGGTGCGACCATGAAACGACTACAATATAGAGGCATCTGGACTCTGCACAGAAAAGACATTTCATGGGATTACTACTGAGAAGCTGTAAAAAAAATCTAAGAGGTGTCATGTTGTCAAACTCTTACAGACTTTGCAGGACTCATTAAAGGTTTAATTTAAAAACGGAGATATTTTAAACTCACAATACATTTAAAAATGCAAATTAGGCGTAAACATGCAGAAGTCTCTCAATGTCTCAGCACTTAACACCTTGATATTGATATAATCCCGCCAATAGAATACAAGACACAGGGACACGTGCAGGACGCCAGAGGCACGGTTTGTATGTTCAAGATCATTTTCGGATTTCAAAGGAAGTGCATGGACTTGTTGTCATGTCTGTCAACACGTGATTTAAAGTATATCATAGTCAAAGCCAGTTCGGAAACATACAACTTACAATTCAACCCGATAAAACAATTCAGCAGGATGAGAATGAATGATTAATCGCTATTATCCTATTAAACACGGCTGTGTAATCCTTTATTCAGCGTTGTTGTGGAGGTTCATGAGTGCAGCTGCGACTGCTCCCGGAAGAAACAAGAAATGACGATTTTGTGTTCCTCCTGTAACATGACAAGCATTTAAAAACAGATATAATCGATATCTGTATCTTGGCAACACGACTATAGCAATCTTGAGAGTATTCTGTAGCGATATTTTACATATTCACGATGTGACTAAATGCAAATGTGCGACACTTCGGTTTATGTTTATCATTTTATTCGCTTTTATTTTTCATTAAACACGTGTGTTTTACTCCATACGCAGTTCACCGATACATGCCTTTTCTAAAGATATGTAATATTCGTTTAATCCCTGATCACAACCGTAAGAGTCACAGTTAACGCTGGCTCATAAATGAAATCCCGCTAAATGACATTCAAATTGTGCTCATAACAAGTATCTAACTTATACCTGCCATATATGACATGATTTGGGAATTCTGTTTTTCAATTTAAGGATACATTTGATGCTTTATTCCACCGTGAACTCAAGTCTCTTTCGGCTAGATTCAGCCGTAGCGTCAGACGTCGCTTGACGTAAGAATGTTGTCGTCCAATCAGATGCAGGGACGGAACAGCAGCTTGTGTTTGAAATCTTCGCGCTTAGGGCTTAGGTTTTGCTTACTATCAGCTCGAATGTTTTGTTTAAAGTTAAATAAAGAAACATTTAAGTTCTCTTAATACAACAGTCAAATCATTCGTCGTGGATTCATATTGTATCATATGGTAGGTCATACGCATTTTACAGCGTTAACTTCATCTTTTGTGATTGAAATGAAAGAGATGAGTAGTTAGCTGCAGCTTTTAGCACAACGCTAGCAGATGCTGTTACCTAATGCAAATAAGAGTTTTAAACAAAAAATCAGACATATGGGTCTGATGCTATAGTCTATTTATGACATATTTAATGACCTTTTGTTAGTGCGCCGTTACAATAAATTAGCACCGGGGTTTAACGTTACAGTGTTCATCCATGGCCTTACATTAAAACATGTTATGTAACGTTACAGTCTATAGGCGAATCTTATTGGCTGGCATGTAGTACGAGGTTTAACGTTAATTGTATTATTCAAAGTCCCCTTCTATTAGAGTTTATTTATACTAAAACAAATCATGCTTTGCCAGCATGGCTACCTCTGTCTTGACATCCAAAAGTAACTGAGTGGAGAATGTGAAATAAGTGTCGTGGGGAAATGTTACATTCTTTGTTGAAGAATTATTTGGAATATGCCTTGTTTGAAATCACTCTGTTTATAAATTATTCTCTTGTGTTGTACAGATGCACAAACACTAAGAAGCAGAGATTTTCAGTGGGAAGCTGTAAAAAAAGGACAATGTCGGATGGGGAGGTGTGCAGCCACGTAAAAGTGGTGGTCCGTGTCCGTCCTTTAAACAACAAAGAAAAGGATGGAAATCACAAGAAGGTTGTCCACGTAGTCGACAACCACATGCTTATCTTTGATCCTAAAGAGGAAGAAGTGACATTTTTCCGGGGACAGCGGGTAGGCAACAGGGATGTGCGGAGGAGAGCCAATAAGGACCTCAAGTTTGTGTTTGACAGCGTGTTTAGGGAGGACTCTTCACAGGTGGAAGTTTTTGAGAACACCACTAAAGCAATAGTGGATGGTGTCCTAAATGGCTACAACTGCACTGGTGAGATATTTATTTCTCTTCACTGAATCTGAAAATTACTTTGTGTGCCATGTACTTGATTTCAGCAGTGAAACCTATATTTATCATCCAATTTTGGGCTAATATTTTTGTCTTGCTAGAACTTGGTGCGGAATGTGAAACAGTGTCAATAACATAACAGTATTTCATTGTAAATATTTCATAAATTAAAGTACCTGGTGCCATTTTTACATTTTGTTAGTGCTACAAGAGCATGGCCTTTTAAGTTGACCTGTAATCCCCCCCCCCCTCCATTCAATCACGTTAAAGGAATTTTGCATGGTTGGTGTATTTATTTATCATGCTAATAATCTGGTCATTTATGGATTTATTTGATGCTTCTCATGAATGTTTTTGATGTCATTATGACAGCTGGTTTAGCGATAATGTTTTTATTCCTAAATGTGTGTCTTTTTGTTTGGCCAGTGTTTGCTTATGGAGCTACAGGAGCAGGAAAAACACACACCATGTTGGGCACTAGTGATTCTCCAGGAGTGATGTTTCTCACTATGAACGAACTGTTTGCTCGTATGGACCTCATCAAGGAGGACAAAGTGTTTGACATAGCTTTTTCTTATCTCGAGGTGAGGTTTCAATGTTTCTCCCTGAATTTAAACAGCATTGTGTATTTATTAGTTATGATTTGTTTTAGTTTTTAATTATTAATACCTGAAGGATATTTTTGTGTCCCTTACTAATATACAGTTCTAAAATTGGGGCTGGACAGTTTTTTTTAATGTTTTTAAAAGAGGTCTTATGCTCAGCAAGGTTGCATATATTTGATACAGTAAAAAAGTAATATTGTGAAATCATATTACAACTTTAATATATTTTAAATGTAGTTTATTTCTGTGTTGGCACAGCTGAATTTTCAGCAGCTATAACTACAGGCTTCAGTGGTCACATGATCCTTCAGCATTCATTCTTATATGCTGATTTGGAACATTTCTTATTGTTAATACTAAAGTTTGTGCTGTTTTATATTTTTGTGAAAACTGACATACCTTTTTGTCTGGATTGTGTGATGAACAAAAATGTCAAAAGAACAGCATTTATTTGAAATATTATATTTTTGTAACAATGTAAAAGACTTTACCTTCACTTTTGTTCAATTTAATTAAACCTTGCTGAATAAAAGAATTAATTGGAAAAAAAATCTTACTGACTGCACTTAAAGTTTTATTGATTTATTTAATTATCTTGCACAAGTCGTCTTGGGCTTAGACACTTAGCAGCATCGATGCAAAACAAAGTCCCTTTCAAGGAGAGTCTGTTCACTCGGCGGCCATATTTGCAACACCTCCGGGCAGTTCAAACAAGACCAAGTCCTATCTAAATGAATGGGGGAATCCTGAAATCTCAAAAACTACTCGCTGAACTTGCGATTAAATTGCATATTTCAAATCAGCAACAAAATTTGAAATGAACTGCCCCATGAATGTTGTTTCTTATGCTCAAATAGCATTTAAAAAGCTTATTTTTCAGGCTAGACCAGCCAATGCGCATGCGCACTCAAAACGCACTTATAACTGTGCATGCGCATCGGCTGGTCCAGTCTCAGGTTTCTATGGGAACCGGAGCTTACAGCCGCTGCAGTGATGCAATGACTTCACCAATCAACGATTGGCTCTTTCATTTAGAAGGCGGGACTATCCCGCCATATTGCACGTTGCAGATTCTCCCATTCATAAGTATCTTTGTATTTCTATAGTTTTTGATGCAAAAGCACACAAAAACAAAATATTGCCGCTTCAATGCTAGTTTTTGAAGTACCTTTCTAATGAGAGAAAAATACTGAGTGCATCTTACAAGAAGTGCTATATTTGTGTTAGCTCTGACTTATTGTACCTGAAGCAGTGTGAGTTAGTCAGCCCTTTTGTGTTTTGACCAATGGGTTTCTGTGCTTTCTCCTGAACAGGTTTATAATGAGCAGATTCGGGATTTGCTAACTAACTCTGGTCCATTAGCGGTGAGAGAGGACAGCTCCAATGGAGTTGTTGTTCAAGGACTCACCCTGCACCAGGTGAAGTTGGGCTGCATGTGTCATCTGTGCATTTTCTGTGACCTTGATTCATCTCACTACAGTCCACAAAGAATTGTCATTGATTTGCCTTGTCTGATGGTGTGCGTGTGTGTTATATCATTACTTTGTAGCCCAAATCTGCAGAGCACATCCTTGAAGCTCTTGATTATGGTAACAGAAACAGGACGCAGCACCCCACTGACATGAACGCCACGTCTTCCCGCTCCCATGCCGTATTCCAGGTAAAAGGCTTCTCTCAATCTCGTCTCTTTTCTCTGTAAGTATCACATCCGGTTCTGTGTAACTGTTTTTATGCTGCTAGATCTCATTCTGTGTGCGGTCGCCCCCGTGGGGTTTGAGCAACTTTACATTAATCTTCTTGTTTTGATATTGAGCCTGAGCTACCAGTTGCGTGAATGAACAATTTCCAGGATTTTTTGTGTTTCCTGGAAGATTTGACGAGGCAATAATAAATCACGCTGGTTGGCTTCTCTATTTGTTTTATTTCTAGACTCTAAAATGTAGTTCGTTTAAAAGCAATAAAGCTTTAATCGTCTCTGCAATCCAACATCTCAGTCATCTATCTATTGATCTGGATGTTTCAGAGTTAACTGCACAGTTCAAACCAGTGTCAGCTGGCTTATAAAGTTGTCAGGCAAAAATATAAATATTCAGTATGACTGAAAGATGTTCTCATGCCATCTTTTTTTTTTTCCGTCAGATCTACTTGAATTTAAAAAGCTTATTTTTCAGGCTAGACCAGCCAATGCGCATGCGCACTCAAAACGCACTTATAACTGTGCATGCGCATCGGCTGGTCCAGTCTCAGGTTTCTATGGGAACCGGAGCTTACAGCCGCTGCAGTGATGCAATGACTTCACCAATCAACGATTGGCTCTTTCATTTAGAAGGCGGGACTATCCCGCCATATTGCACGTTGCAGATTCTCCCATTCATAAGTATCTTTGTATTTCTATAGTTTTTGATGCAAAAGCACACAAAAACAAAATATTGCCGCTTCAATGCTAGTTTTTGAAGTACCTTTCTAATGAGAGAAAAATACTGAGTGCATCTTACAAGAAGTGCTATATTTGTGTTAGCTCTGACTTATTGTACCTGAAGCAGTGTGAGTTAGTCAGCCCTTTTGTGTTTTGACCAATGGGTTTCTGTGCTTTCTCCTGAACAGGTTTATAATGAGCAGATTCGGGATTTGCTAACTAACTCTGGTCCATTAGCGGTGAGAGAGGACAGCTCCAATGGAGTTGTTGTTCAAGGACTCACCCTGCACCAGGTGAAGTTGGGCTGCATGTGTCATCTGTGCATTTTCTGTGACCTTGATTCATCTCACTACAGTCCACAAAGAATTGTCATTGATTTGCCTTGTCTGATGGTGTGCGTGTGTGTTATATCATTACTTTGTAGCCCAAATCTGCAGAGCACATCCTTGAAGCTCTTGATTATGGTAACAGAAACAGGACGCAGCACCCCACTGACATGAACGCCACGTCTTCCCGCTCCCATGCCGTATTCCAGGTAAAAGGCTTCTCTCAATCTCGTCTCTTTTCTCTGTAAGTATCACATCCGGTTCTGTGTAACTGTTTTTATGCTGCTAGGCTTCATTCTGTGTGCAGTGGCCCCCGTGGGGTTTGAACAACTTTACATTAATCCTCTTGTTTTGATATTGAGCGTGCGCTACCAGTTGATTTGCGTGAATGGACAATTTCCAGGAATTTTTGTGCTTCCCGGAAGATTTGATGAGGCAATAATAAATCAAGCGGTTTGGCTTCTCTATTTATTTTATTATTAAAATCTAGTTTGTTTAAAAAGCAATAAGGCTTTAATCTTCTCTGCAATCCAACATCTCTATTGATCTGGATGTTTCAGAGTTAACTGCACAGTTCAAATCAGCTAGCTTATAAAGTTGTCAGGCAAAAATATAAATACTCAATCTAACTGAAAGATGTTCTCGTGCCATCTTTTTTCTTCAGATCTACTTGAGGCAGCAGGATAAGACAGCCAGTCTCAATCCAAATGTTCGTGTGGCCAAGATGAGCTTAATCGACCTGGCCGGCTCAGAAAGGGCCAGTGCAACCAATGCCAAGGGGGCTCGTCTCAGAGAGGGGGCCAACATCAACCGCTCCCTCCTCGCCCTGGGGAATGTCATCAACGCGCTCGCCAACCCTAAAGTAGGTCTACACCTTCTGTTAAGATTGAGAGATTACCCAGATCTTGTTGAAAAGAGATCTGTTTTTTTTTATTTTGGATTAAAATTGGATGTTGCAAATGTGGGATGCGATTTGATGGAATGTGTACACTTCCAGTTAAAGGTTTGGAAAGAATTGTTTGAATTTTCTTCTTGTGATCTTAAATCTATTAATCTAAGGCTTAACTCCAAGAGCAATAAGTATATTAGTATTCACACAAATGCATGATAACGCTCTGTTTATTATTAGCACACTGCAGTTATGTCGTCTGCCACTTTAAAGTCGGATGGATTCTGATTGGCTTGATTGTTTTTATCATTCACCAGCTGGGGAAAAAAATAGTTCTGAACGATATTCCAACAATATTGTGTGTTGTTATTGCAATAGTTTTTATGTGGACTTCCTTGTTCTTATAGAATTAGAACAGTTATTAAAACTTTGTAGTTATGATTAATTATGAAAATGTTCTTTGTATTTTATAGGTTAATATAAAAATTCTGCCCATGTATCAGGGTGTCCGCGGGTCCTTAAAAAGTCTTAAAATGTCTTAAATAACGTTTTCCTAATATAAGGCCTTAAAAAGTCTTAAATATTTTTGGTCACATTACTGCTAAAATATTGGACAGACTGAAGATTTTTTCTTCCCCGTGGTAAGTTACTGCGTCATCAGAGAGAATTGCAGTAAGTTACCAGAATACAAGGCGCTGAGGCTCACTCTGTTTGTCTCTTTGTGAGAGTCTTCATAACAAATGAGCGTAACAGCACACATAAACTCAGAAGAAACACACTGAGGTAAAAATTATGAATGTTTAGTTTATTCATAACATGAAATAGTTAAGTAACACCATGACAAGTGAGCTATTTTGCTCAATATTCTCACGACGCAAAAAAAAACATTCAAAACACCTACAGAGTGCACGTATTACGTGAATTCTAGTGTGCGTGCACATTTACAGTGCGCTCTTTCACTGCATGATTTAGTCTATTAAAATACATTCAGAATGATCACAAATTCAAGACATGGGGGCAGAAATGTGTATATTTATACCACTTCATATAGTTAATCAATTTCACACGGAAGAGTGCCTTTTTTTCTCCAAAAATTACCATTACCATATATTAAGAGACTTACGTTTTAGACTGTTTTTGCACTATTTCACCAACAAAAATAATTCCAAACAAAGCCACAGTGCTGTTTTGCGTCTTTGAGCAACATGACGGTGTTTCGTTCCTGAATGAATCAACCGTTTAAATGATTCAGTTCAATCACAATGACTTGCTTATTAACAGGGACTTGCTGCCACCTACTGGCGGTTTTAATTCCACATTTAAAGTATCTTTTCATTTTTTAAATCATTTCAAATATCAGTATTACATTTTTTTTTATGTTTAATATATATCAAATTATTTGTGCATTTGTAACTGCAGGTTAAATGCATTAAACAGTGTGTAAATATTTCTAAATGCCAATTCAGGTGCAGTTTGTCTGGATTGCAGAGATGAATTTTGTTGATACTGATTTCATTTGATTGGTAACAGCCCAAATGTCTTATTATTCTAATTCACTGATTAAATGTAAGAATTTTACTCAAAAGATAATGCACACTTATAGAAAAAAATGGCTTTATAAAGGTAAAATGCCCATAAAAGTTAAAAATCAAAAAATCTGATAATTTCTATCTGACCACCACACAGAATATGAAGAATATGAAAAACTTTAGGAGTCAGCTGTCCACGAAAGTCCTTAAGATACCAGCATGATGATAACACTCAATCAGTTGAATGAATGACTCAATGACTCACTCATTAAGTTACTAACCACCAGCTACTGGTAGTTTAGTTGAGAAGTATGTTGAAAAGTATGCATTTTCCCCTTCAACATTTCTTATTTGTATATTTATAAATGCATTTAAAACATTAATCTCATAACATTATTTATTGCAGTTGTAATTATTGTAATTTGCAGTGTAAATTATTTAATCTGACTGGTAGCAGCCCTATAGTGTATATTGAATTTATTTATAAATTGTAATAATTTGGTTAAAAATAGACCTTTGTAAAGGTAAATAAAATATGCAGATTTAAGTATGTAAAAGCTGATAGAACACTGATGAAAATATTGCTTCAGAATAAATTGCTTACTCCACCAAAAGGCTCAGTGATGCAGTTATTTTGCAGGGATATTTTGTATGGAATATTGTCTGCTGACATGAAAAGTTCACTGTATATCGTAGTAATAAATATAATTTATTACAGCAATGATATTTTTATTTAAACACATAAAATATTACATATATGTATGTAAAAAAATGTGTATTTCCATTACAGATTTTAGGTCTTAAATTTCATATAAGGTGGTATTAAAAAGTCTTCAATTTAACTTGTTCATGTCTGTAGAAACCCTGATGTTTATATGTTTATAATTTTTTGGTCTCTAAATGATCCATGACACTTTAAAAAATGATGATAAATAATCTCTCTTTGGCAATATTGGAAATGCTCACATTATTGAAACCGTAACAATAAATACCCGTAAAAAACCTTCCAACCACATTAACGCAAGCTCTTAGCATGACAACCTTAACCATAAAGACTCTATGCTTATGGCCTTTAAATATTTAATATAATATGCTGCCATATCTGTTACATGCTTTTTTTCTGTTGCATCTTGCTCTGTGGTTTTTGCCAGTTTTCATAATTTTTTTTAGCAATAATATGTTTGTACTACTGCTATGTGACCATTGCTGCCAAAATTCCTTTGTGATAGTGCATTGAAAACAAATTTGTTGTTCACTATTATTGACAATTTCTTGATTTTATCAATGAGTGCATCAAAAAGTATGGTACTTTTAGCTTTATTTAACACAAATGCATGCAATAGGTAAATGGGTATTCTGTGTGGATCTACCACAAAACCAATTATCTGCAATCCTGCTGTATTGTAAACAAATATATTTACTGTATCACTATTACTTATCTTCACTTTAGCCTTTGTTGGTCTTTATCCAGTCTGGGTCAGCTGGGCTCATACTGTACTGTGGCACATTTGCTCTGATGGTATTAGCCTTCCCCTCTCTTCTTTGCTTTTGGGACAAACCCAAAGGCTCTGTGGTTCAGGGACTGATGCTATCAGAATCAGGGACCTACAACTCCGACTCTGTTGTGTACACTTATCCCTTTCCTCAGGGCTGCTTTGTGTGTGTGTGTGTGTGTGTGTGTGTGTGTGTGTCCTGCTCATGCACTAGTGCTGTTTCCAGTACGCCTCCACCAGAGACACTGTGTGGAATTGTATCCAGATTTTCCGTCTCCGAGACGGTTTGAGGGTAATTTACCACCCAATCCTATTAGCCCGTGACGGATATAGAATGTAGTCTTAGAAAATGGCTGTTAAATCTGCCTTGCGGTGTTTGTTTTGTGCCATAAGCTATTATAAACCATTCTTCAATAATTTTTGGGTGTTAGCTGCTTTTCGAAATTGATTTTCAAATTACTTTCTACACTACAGGGCAAACTACTGTTCAAAAATTTGAACGAAATTAATGCTTTTATTCAGCAAGTTTGCATTAAATTGACATTTAAAACGTTTTTAATGTTACAAACTATTTATATTTCAAATTAATGTTTAAATCATCAAAGAATTCTGAAAATAATGGTTTCCACAAAAATTAAGCAACATAACGGTTTTTAACATTGATAATAATAAGAAACATTTCTTGAGCACCAAATCAGCATATTAGAATGATTTCTGAAGGATCGAGTGACCTTTTTCATCACTGCAATAAATTACAAAAACATTAAAATGGAAAAGTTATTGTAGATTTAAAAAAAATATTTGGCAGTGTTACTGTTTTGATTATCAAATCAATGCAACCTAAGACTCAAAAACGCTAAAAAAATCTTTTGAAAAATCCTACATTTTAAACTGTATTGTCCATACAAAAGCAGACCAAGAGGATCCAGTACTGTTTGTATGAACCGGTAACTGAGGTCAGTCTCTTCCTCTAACTAGTGATATCCTTCAGTAATGTCTGTAACCATAGTGACACCTAACAGCAAAAAATATCACGATTTTGTTGCATTTTTATGGATTTCATTCTAAACACTTTCATGCAGCTCCTGCTGTTTTTAGGCTATTAGATATTAAGCCAGTTTTGTCCAATTAGTTTTTCTTGTTCTCCACCTCCTAAACACTTGCGTTAGTTTCCCTCTCCGACCACACAATACCACTGTTTTCTGACATTTTTCTTAACCTGAGAGATGTTGACAGTCCTAATACTGGCGATAGCACATCGAAGCACGTGCCTTATATTCCTTATGCGTGTCTACGACGCAACAGGCGACCAGTTGTCGACTGCATTTCAGTCCATCCAGTGCACATCAAATGAACTCGCTCTAAAAATATGATTGTGGTGACTCCGGTCTCTAGTATCTCTGGCTGAGATTGATAGAACAAGAACATCTGCAAAGGTATATGCACACGTCACTCCAGTTAGATTCACATGATCCTTCAGAAATCATTCTAATTAAGTTCTTATCAATCTTGAAAACAGTTCTGCTTAATGTTTTTGAAAACTGATACTGATTTTTTTAGTATGATGTAAAAAAAATCGTAGTACTGGGTGTCCGCGGGGTCTTAAAGTATTAAAAGTTGATCAATCAATTTAGAGAAAATTAAGGCCCTTAAAAAGTCTTAAATGCCATTTTCCAAGGTATTAAATTTTGTATCATATTTTCATTATGTATATTTGTCCAAATAGTGGGGGTCTGTGTATTTTATTTATGGAATTCCGCAAAATTTGACTTCATCTGTTACGGCGCTCACTGACTGACTACGCCGCTGTGTGAAAGCGCGGGGCTTGTTGATCCCGCTCACGCTGAATTTCTGAACATTACCGTACGCTCCCATCTACTCCCGCGATTTTTGTGTCCGCTCCCGCAAACATTCTAACATTGTATATAATTTTCGCGCATCAGGGCGCCGCTATCAATATGTGGGGTATTTAAATCCCATTTGAATGAGCGCTCTCAGTCGTAGTTCACTTTCGATTTCACGATCGCACTCGCACTGTGTAGAGGGAGCACATCTTACGATAAAATATATTTGTCAATGAGCTCGGGATCTGTTGAGGAGCAAATCCGTTATCTCTTCTTACTTTTGATTAGTCAAATCTGACTTCTGCAGCTCGTGTTGGATGCAGGATTGTTGTTGTTGTTTTTTCCACGAAATTGGGCTGATTTTAAACTGTTGCCATATGGGTTGATTTTCCCCAGTGGGTTAAAGGTTTGAAATATTGCATAAATTACATTTGGTTGAAATGCTTGTACTGAAACATTTAGCATTCTACCTGTAATACAACTGTGCTAAATGTTTTGGGCCACACTAGTAGGAAGCATTTGAGCTGTGTTTATGATAAATGTGTATAACAGTGACTGTAAAATATGTATTTTAGGGATGGAAATTACACTTTTATATTTGGGACATGGTAATTGCGCTACTTTGGGCTGTTTTTTTTTTTTATTGGCATGGGCTTGGGATGCACAATTAAAATGATGTAATAGTTGCGATCATTATTTTACCTTCCATGATCATTCAGACTTGATCAGGTGCAGTACTGACACTGTCAAGTCTGCATCAAATCAAGCACTCCGTAATCACAGGTAAACGGTCTGATCAGTCAGATGTTTGTCATGAGAAGTGTTCCACAAAACGGCTATGGTTTGAGTTGATGTGACAAATACATCTTTTGAATATACTGTGAGAACTCATTGCCCCGTTAGCTCAGAGAGCTTTATTTTCCCTCCTCAATAAGTTTTGTCAGTTGTTTGTTTATTGATCTAATTCTTGTTTCTTGGGTTGCATTGGTTAGTCACTCAATGAATTCTCTTGTGCTTTGTTCCCCCCTTCTGAATTATGTTGTATAGATAAGGAGTTATCACAAAGTAAGTCTGTCTAGTTGCGATATCTTACAATCAATGTATAGTAAATGTAAGTTAAAGTGTCGCCGATGTAACCAGTTAAAACTAGCGATGAGGTCTTAAAATGTATAGAAAGAGTCTTAAAAAAAGGTATTAAATTTAACTCCATGATTCCTGTATATACCCTGTAGTAGTTGATGATGGAAAATGAAATAGAAAGATAGTATCACTTTTGATCAATTTAATGCATCCTTGCGGAGTAAAAGTGTTAATTTTTTACTGACCCCAAACTTTTGAATACATTCGAATAGCTTTATTCTGGGTGATGATAAAGGTTTGACTGCTCCCACAAACATGTGCGTGAATAACTATTGTAATGGTTGTTGTTTTCAATAAATTATTTTCAGTGATGAAGTACTGTAGACAAGTTTATTTGTTCTAGCACATGTCCAAGAATCTCAATTGCCGGCTTTGTTTGTGTTTAATTTTCTGAAGAGTAAAATGGAGAGTGGCATTTGAGACAGTTCTGTTTTTTTCCTCGTTTGCTTTGGCTGGAGTTTTTCAGCATGAGTAGTACTACATCTTTGTTTTGTCCTGTAGTACAGCTAAATCTTAACAAGCTGGTGACCCATAAATATGGGACTGGTCAAAAACCTTAAGTTCACTTGAGTTATTTTGGTGCTAGATAAGTGCAGGCCCTCTTTCTGTTTATTGTCTGTCAAAGCCGGATGCATGTTCTTTTCATTTTTCTTGTAAATTGATTGATTGTATTTGTAGTTATGATCTCATTCATTGTTGTTCTGGCTCTGTTTTAGGGATTCTTTGATTTGTTTATGTGTTTGTGTTGTGTCTTCTGTGGTTTTTGTGTTTGCCGTTTGATGCCGAAGTGTTTCGGCTGGTGTGTGTGTGTAAGGTGAGGAGGTTTGTCCCTGTCTCTGGGCCCCTCCGCAGGCAGCTTCATAGGTATTGTTTTCATGCCATCCGCATAAATTAACCTGTCACGCAGATGGCTCTCCTTACCCATGTTCTCCTGGGAGGGCCTGAAACAGGCCACTCGCACTCTCACACAAACTGCTAACACAGTCGTGCCAACAGAGAGAACATGCTGCCTTCAGAAATGTGAATTTTCACAGACTAGCTATCGTGATGGTGCTGCTTGTATGTTTTTTTTTTAGGTTACATAAGCTGGTGTTGTATCACTGAAAATGATTTTTTTTTTAGTGCAGTAGTTCCTAACAGAGAACAAGAAAACGACTGGAAAGTGGGCCACGGTTTATTTCACCCTTTTGCAAAGGAGTTTGTGAAGTTCCCAGCAGGCCACCACTTGATTCAAAGCTATAATGAAAACATGAACCCATACACAGTCCAGATGTAGGCTATAGTTTGAGACATCAGCTAGACAAGATCAGATATACAACATTTCCCTCCCCTGACTGCTGTGTTTTCCCCTAAGTTTGTGTTGGCAAATTGTGCATGTCATTCTCCATGCATGTTAACTGTTCCACATCAGCTAAGTGGAAACTTGGCTTTGATGTATTTTTTATTTTTTTTGCGGATGCTGGGATATGGACTGTGTATCAGTTACTAGATCCTGAGATTGATTAATTAGACCATCAGTTTGTGAATGCTTTCTTTTGTGGGTCAGACAGGCCAGCGAGATGAAAGCCAACTAGCTGTTTGAGCATGTTTAACAGCATGAAGCTGTTGAGATGAGACAAATCTGATATTATTGTTAGGATGTGCTAGAAGGTCAGTCTGTATCATTGTCATTTGCTGTCTTATTCTGTTACGAAAAAAAATAATTGACTGAAAAGTGAGAATGTAGTGGTTTGCTTGCAAAATTGGCTTGTCTCGCAAGTTTTGAAATGTAAAATGTCTGAATTACTCCATAATCGTACTCTGAAATTGCTTGGCTTGCTGTTAATTTAAGTTAAGCTTAAAATCTTATTTGCTGTTTTTTTTAAAGAAATTGCTAAATTATTCAGTAATGAGTAGTATAAGATCACAGAAATGGTTCATCTCCTATGAACAATTTCAGTATGTAAGTGAAATTACGTTTGTGACATTAACATTATGAGCAAATGTAGGTGTTCTTACTAATGCCATACAATGTTCATTAACGGGTAAATAATAAAAAAAAAATGTAGGCCATTGACATTGCTGTCAATTGTAAGAAGGGGTGGTGTTTAGACAAATTAAATGACTGGAGAAATTCAGCATAATGTAACCCGAGAGAAGTCTGTCATTTTACTGTTAGTTCGAGTTATGACATTTTGATTTAAAAATTACAAGATTTATTTGTCTCGCTTGTATCCTCTCCTTAAGTTTAAGTGGCATTGTAATAATGTTTAGCATATTTTAGGAAAGTTTCCATTTAAAATGCTTTTAAAACTATCAAAACGCAAAGATTCTCCATAGACTTACATTTAAAAAAAAAAAAGCTTGTCTTGGATTGGTGAAGCTTAGTGGTGGATCCATTGTAAATTAAATGTAAACTCATGTCAGAAATGGCCTTAAATGAAATTTAGGCCTAATCATGTAATCTCTGCAGAGTTTTAGAAGGCTGTATCAGTTTTATTTTTCAGTCAATGTTGCTTGTGTGTTGTTGATGTTCTTTTGTGATATTCTTGAATTTGATTTTTCTTTGCTTTGGTTTGTTTTTTTATTCTCAGTGTAAGAAGACACATATTCCTTACAGAGACAGCAAGCTGACACGGCTCCTCAAAGACTCTCTCGGTGGAAACTGCCGAACTGTGATGATCGCGAACGTCAGCCCATCCTCACTCTCCTATGAAGATACGCACAACACTCTCAAATATGCCAACCGCGCTAAGGAGATCAAATCCACTGTAAGTCCTACACATACAAGCGTAGCTTCAGCAGTCCCCCGACCTAACGACATGCCTCAAATCACCACGTACAAAGATCGTATCATTATAATATAGATCATATTTCTGATTCTCTCTCCCTGTATTTCAGCTGAGGAGTAACGTGATGAGATTGGACAGTCACATTGGCCAGTATGCGGTCATCTGTGAAAGGCAGAAAGCTGAGGTAAAAATGAATCCTTAATTACGTCTTAATGTGGAACTATTTACTTTGTAAATCTGGTTTGCTTCTCCTGTTAGGTGAGATGGGTTTAATCCACATGAGACTAGCTTACCTAATGAGAGTGTGTGTGTGTGCTTGCAGATTGTCATGCTGAAACAGAAACTCAAAGAGTACGAAGAGCGGAAGGTGGAGGTTCCTGCCCTTAATCCAATCCCCGTCCAGAGGAAAGCCGAATTTGAGAAGTAAGCAGCACGTGTGTCTACGTTCAGTCCAAAAGTGTGCACTCATGCGACACAACGCAAACTCTATTTGCAGGCACCAGCATGCGTCTTGAGACCTGTGTTTTGTTTGTTTAGATGTTGTTTATTTTATGCCATGTGTGATGAGCACCTCTTTAACGCTGTCCTTTGAAACTTTGAATACGCCTCAATTATTCATGAGTAAGAGTACACAGGACAAAGCCAGACACCATCGCAGGTGGAGGTCTCCTTACCTCTGCATTTTTCATCAGGCCCAGTGGAGAGTGGAGACTTGTGCTTTGTGTTTTCCTATGTTTCTTTCATTTTTCACGTTTGTTTTAAAAAAAAAAAAATTTACCCCTTTTCCTTTTTTTGGTTTATTGCTTGTTTTGGACAGGAAATGTATCACAGTTTTGCAACACGTCCCACCACTCTACCCCTCAGCCTCTAGTTTCAGTCATTCCATTTTTCTGTGTGTGTGTGGTTCTCGTCATCAAAATCCGCCGCAGCATCCGTAGATGGGAGGAAGAAAATGAAGGACAAGCGGAGGGAGGAGAGAAAGAGGGAAAATAGCAAGGGTGGGAGGGGCAGAGAGGGGAAGGAGGAGGGGGAAAAGCTGAATGAGTCTCACTCCTACGCGTTTCATTCACCGGCATCAGAATTCACAACTTGCCGAGCGAGTGAGAGGGGGAGAGGTGCTTAGCGGCGCGCTCCTGCCCGCATTAATAATGCAGGAGTCTGGCAGTGTCGGCACTGCACCAACATTATGGCCACAAATACAGCCACTGCACTCTCTCTCAATGGACTCTTTTAAAAAAATTTTTATCAAAACTAATACCGCCCACACACAGTTCAGGTGATATCTCAAAGCATTCATTGAGGAGCCGTATGCAGTATCGAAGCCTCTCAGTGGAGAATGTGTTTGAATGAGAGCATAATGGCCTTTAGCACTTACTATAGTAAACCTGAAGAGAAAAGGGTGCAGTAAGGTGAAATATATTCTCAGTTATTATAGAATGCATTCATAGCCAACTGTCGGGTATGCTTCATATTTTTCTCAATGTGACTTAAACTACCATTCAAAAGTTTGAGGTTGGTAAGATTTTTATGTGTTCAGTTCACCAAGGCTGTATTTATTTATTGATTATAAACAAAGTATTGCTAGAATATTTTGAAATATAAATGTTTTCTATTTTAATATATTTTAAAATGTAATTTATACCTGTAATGGCAAAGCTGAATTTTCAGTCCTTAAGTGTCGTGTGATACTTCAGAAACCATTATAATATGCTGATTTTGGTGCTCAATAATCATTGCTTATTATCAGTGTTAAAAACAATTGAGCTGCTTAATAATTCTTTGGAAATTGATCCTTAGGTTTCTTTGGTTTAAATGAACAGGATTCATTTGAAATATAATTTTCTTTATCAATCTTTATGACTTTTAATCAATTTAATGAAACCTTGCTGAATAAAAGTCATTATTAAAAAATGTATCATCTTGCTAACCCCAGACTTTTAAACAATACTGTACACGTGAACTAAACCAGATAATTAAGACTGGCATCTGATTTCATTTTTGGCTTGCTAATTTTTTCTGGGAATCCATTGTAATTGTATTACTATGCACATTCATCTTTATTAACTGATTTTGAGTCAACATTTTTATATAATTTTTTTTTGTCTGGCTCTGGGGGCTGTTTTGAACAATTTTATTTAAACCATGAAATTCCATTAATTCTATTGCACTTTTTTCTTTTCTTTTTTAGTTTGTTTATTGTTTTTTTGTGTGTGTTTATCAGATAGTATAATGAGGAAATTGACAGTAAGGTGCAGGGAGAGAGGACCCAGGCTGCACTCGAACCCGGGTAGTGCAATGCTGTCTGTGCCACAGTTCGGAAACCTTTTTTTAATTTTATTATTTCTACAGATAATATAAAGAGGACAGGAAAGGAAGTTGTGTTCTGGAGCGTATACATTACTATTCAACTTCTGTAACGCAGAACTTGAGAGGAAAAGTGAGAGTGGCATCCATTGAATGGAGACAATAACTCGATGTCTTTTGTGTTTTGCAGGATGTCTGAGTCCCTGCGCAGCGTGTTTGCGGCACGTCTGCAGGTCCGTAAAGAGCATCTGGACATCGAGAAACAGCTGAATGAAAGCAGGCTGACTATGAAACACAGGGAGCTGTGGCATCAGCAGAGTCTGATCTTCTTCCCTGACAGCAGGGCCGAAAGGGTAAAAACACTGATTCACACACACACACACACACAAGGTTGTTTTAAACTCAGTGATTACAATTATTTAGTTTATTGGTTTTGGTAAGAAATGTATTATTTTATTCAGCTAATAGTATTAAGTTGATGACGTTTTACAGTGTTAGAACACACAAAAAAAAGCTAAAATGATTATTAAAAAAAAAAAAAGCTTTGGAGCTTCTTGAGCTGCACCTAATAAGCATATTAGAATGATTTCTGAAGCATCATGTGACACTAAATCTGGAGTAATGGCTTCTGAAAATTCAGCAGTGCCACCACTGGAAGAAATAAATTTAAGATTTATTACTTAAAAAAAACATGTTTTAAACTAATAATTTAGTTATTTTCTTGATACTATTTTGATCAAATAAATGCAACCTTGGTAAGCATAAGAGACTTTTTTTTCAAAAGCGTTAAAAACAAAATCTTACCAGCACCAGACTTTTGATATTGTGTTTGGTATTGTAAATTATAAAAATGTCCTCTGTCCATGCTCATTTTTTTCCCCGCTAGAAATGGTTGTTTATAAATTATGAATGACTGGAAAAGTTACAGAAATTCATTGTTCAGTTTGTGTGTGAACCCTGATTTAGTCATGGTTTGTTTTAGGCCACCTGTAAGTATGAGCGTAAACTGGCCTCCCTGAAGTCTCATCAGGAGCACTTGCAAAAACGCTTGATGGAGAGTGAAAAGCGCTTCCAGGAGAACGAGGGATGGCTCCACCGAATCGAAAACGAGATGAAGCTGCTTGGACACGAAGGACATTCTCCAGAGGTTAGGGCTGGGTCACTTTTACTTCAGATTAGGGCTGCATGGGCAGTATAATTGTGTATACACATACATGGTCAACCAGTAAAGCTTATGCTATACTCAAATCAAAAAACTATTGCACACACTGCAAAATGCATCACAGTGTAAGGGGCCATTCACCTAGAATGCGTTTTTGCATTTAAAAATGTGAAAAGCAAACTGTTGGAATAGAAAAAAAGAGCAAGGTCTAGAGACTTGTTTTTAAAAAACATTTTGAATACTTTATGAAGTACTTTGTTAATTGGAAACTGCTTTTGCACTGATGGCCAGATTTATCATTCATCTGTTTTGAATAATCTTACCTTCAGGGTCATCTCCAATAAAAAAAAAAAAACTCAATCAAATAAGATAAACTTTTTCAAATTTAAGAATCACTAGACTCTTGGAAAATAGGCAGTACTTCATGTTTATGTAATATATAAACCATTGTGAGTTTGAATTTGCAGCAAAAATAGAATGTATTGTATATCGTGATTTAAGAATTTGTCATACCACCTACCCCTGTTTTTTTGTCCTTCAGCTTATCGTGATATTTCTTTATTTGGGGGCTCATTTCAGTCCCGGAGTGGACAGCCTTGGCCTGTTATCCTTTTCGAAATGCCATTATTGAATGTTTTCGTGTTTTCTACCCGAGCATTGAAGCTCTAGGGTGCCAGTCTGCAGTGCTGTGATGTCTGAGGCAGACATGATCCTCAGAGGCTCTGAATAGCAGAGCTCTTCTTGAGCTCATCAGACCGCCAAATACACTTAAAGAGGGCTAGTGTTATCTTTTGGAAGAACTGGCATAAATTGCAACTCTGTATCTTCATGATTGTACCTGAGCCTTTATGTTAATTTGGCAGTGACATTTTTATGAAGCAATTGACATATTTTGCAGCCATGCATGCTGTTAATCAGTCTGCATGTAGGAGTCGAACATTCATCAACTGACTATAAAAACATGCAAAAATCACCGTTTGTCAGTGGTTTTTGTAGACAAGCTGAAAATGTTGTGTACTCTGTTTTTGCCCTCATTTGTGGCCCTTTGATAGACGCTGACCATTTTTGTGTAGCTCCTCTCTCCATTTCCCCACCGGAGGATGTCTTAATAAAAGAAAAATCAATGCTTTTCCTTCATCACTCCTTACAGCTGCTTACCTAAATCCACACCTCTTTTCTCGCTCTTTTTTTTTGCTCTCCTGTTTTTTTTCTTTTTCTTTTTTCTTTTCCTGGAAGTAGAACGGAGTAGTGACGCACCCGCCCATCAAATATTCTGTGCTGTGCTGTGCTGTTTTGCGTTTTCTTGCGTCAGAGGGGGTCGAAGACTCCTCAGAAGGTGCATTTTCAGTGAGACAGAAAGAAAACAAGGAGCTAGACTAAAAACAACATCTAAGCCGTTTCATCATTTTTGTAGTGTCTTGCCTATGTTGCCTTTCTCATTATAGCGCATAGATGAGATGGTATAATCTCGTCGTTCTCTTCTTCACCCAGAAAGCCATGACAGTCTCACTTCTGAGCTTAATATTCTATTTAAAATTTGCCATTTAATAGATGGAAGACTGTCCCTGCCTGTGAACTGATTTATGCTATATGCATAATTTGTGTTCTCTATGTAAAATGAATTGTCAATATTGTCAATATTTTAATGCATGATTTTTGGCTATTTCTGAGTTGATCTTTTTTCTTTCGTTACTTGTCTTTAGAGAGCATAAGCATCTCTGATTTAAACTTCAGTAGCAAAATTAGATTTGAATTGTTTTTTTTTTTCAAATAAGTTTAAATGAATTCATAACTGTTTTAAAGATTTGTTGGCATCATCACTCAAAAATCTAAATTTTTAATTTATAAGAATTATGCAAGTTAATTGCAAATCAATATTTGCTTAGAACAGCCCCAAATTAATATTTCAAATATGTTAATTTTACAAAAGCATTAAATAGAGTAATTTTTTCCCGTATCATAGAACATAAGCCTGTTACTTTTCCTTTTTTTTTAAATTGCATAAATGAATGCATTAATTTTAGAGGCCTACTTAAAATGCTTAAATAAACATATTCAGCTATTTATTGTAATTTTGTTGCTATTTATAAAATTTATTGCTGTTATTTTGGTGCATATAAATAAAAATGATCAAATATCATTCTTGTTTATATTAAAGGGTTAGTTCACCCAAAAATTAAAATTAGCCCATGTTTTACTCACCCTCAAAGCATCCTAGGTGTATATGACTTTCTTCTTTCAGATGAATCCAATCAGAGTTATTAAAAATGATCCTGGGTCTTCAAGCGTTAGAATGGGAGTCGGCGGGCGATTTTATTCAACAGTTCAAAAGTAGTCAAATAAAGCACACGCATCCATACACATCATCCGTGCGCAACGCATACGTCCTAAGTCATCCGCCCGGAACGGCTTGCACCTATGACAGTCAGCGGAAGTGAAAGAAAAATGTTTATAACATTTAAAAATATGGATACTTTTCTTACAAAAACGCATGGATTCGCTACAGGAGATGTTTATTCACCCCCTGGAGCCGTGTGAGGCACTTTTTACTATGGATCTGCGCGCTTTATTTTGACGACTTTTGGACTGTTGAACAAAAACACCCACCTACCCCATTCTAAAGCTGGGAAGAGCAAGGATAATTGGATTAGTCTGAAAGTCATATACACCTAGGACGCTTTGAGGGGGAGTAAAACATGGGCTAAATTTCATTTTTGGGTGAACTAACCCTTTAAATAGATTGCATTTTCATCTCGACTGTTTGTGCTATTGAAAGCATAATGTTGATATGCTTAGCAATAGCATTAATATCAAGGCGATGTGGATGGAGCTACTGGTTGCTGCAATTATTGTTGCATTTTTCTTTGTGTTTCTGCATACAGGAGCTGAAAAGGGAACTGCAGTGCCATCAGCTGCAGCTGCAGATCACTGACCTACAGCAACACATCAAGCACATGAGCCACCTCATCAGTGTTCAAGACCAGGAAAGCACTCACACGCACAAGTATGAGTCAACACTCGTAGAGGTTTTGCACCAGGTTTCATAATTTTGAGCTTAGTCACCCAGAACCTGTGTTTGTGGGAAACCATGCGTTCTTTTATATGTTCTGCATGGTTCTTTGTAGAAAGTTATTTGTGTTGTTCAGATTACAGGGTTTCCGCGGGGTCTTAAAAAGTCTTAAATTTATTTTAGGTCCTATTATGCTCTTTTACAAAGTCTTGATTTTGTTTTGGGGGTGTACTAGAACATGCTCTCATGCTTGGTGGTTCGAAAAACGCATTATTTTTCACATAATTTACATGATTAAAATACCTTTCTCCCCAGGCTGGCACAAACGGCTCGATTAGTTCCGGCTTTGATGAAGGTCCGCCTTCCGAAAAACAAAATGTGTTGTGATTGGTTAGCTGTCCCAGTGCGTTGTGATTGGTGAACAGCTTAGACGGTGTTTTAGTACTGCCACGCCCCTTGCGCCATCTTTCAACAAAAGCTTTTGGCGAATCCGGCACTGTACTCACTCGGTTTGTGTAAGCTGTCCTCAGTAAAATGCGCAGCACACAATAGCAAATTGGGGTTATAATGCTCAGGAACAGAGTTAAAAAATAAATTGCAACCACTGTTTCCTGACATCATCTGCTTTCGGAAGCCCAAACAAAGACGTTTGGGCACGGAGGTGAAAAAAACAGCTTTTCAGGCGGTCGCACACCGGACGAGAAGCGCAGCGTCACGTCATGCCACATCTTTAAAATTCAAACATATTATTTTCTATGAGTGTAGGCACACCGGCGGCGCCCAGCTACTAGAGAAGCGTGAAGTGGGACATAATATACCTCTGTAAATAAATACAATTTAAATTCACATCTCGCGCACTTAAATGCCCTTTGTATGGAACATATACGCTTTTTTATGCCCAAACATACACACTACACACTGACTAAAATAAAAAAAGTGAAAAAGCACAATAGGACCCCTTTAAATTGCACAAGAAAGTCTTAATTATGATTTCAAGAAGTCTTAAATTTGGGGACGGTAAGACCAGAATTGTGATATGCTGAATGTGACGATTAAACTTCAAAAGACTATGATTTCATGAGCGCTGCACGTTCAAAGTCCGGTGCTGCGCTGCTTTGTGTTCTGCCGTTACCGTGGAAACAGATATAGGTCTGCCAAAAGCGTCACCTGCTGGCAGAGAATGAATGTGCATTTTCAATAAAACGGTTGTTTAGTTTAGATTTCAGTCAAATGCAAAAATCGCCCCATGTTTTTACCCTGCAAACATGCAGAGCTTTAAATGTGAACTGGTAGATCGAGTTTGTTTGGTGTGTTCCACTCGTCGGCTCACGTCAGCGCGAGTGAGAGCTCTGATTAGATGTTCAGTTTAGCGAACGAGTCAGTGCCCGAGAATTAAAGCAAAAGTGATGAAAACAAGTACGTAAATAGGCGGTAAAGACAGAAGGCTGTTTAAATGTTACGTGATCTTTCCCAATCATTCTAATACGCGAATGTTTTCATAACAACATAAGCCGCTTAAAATTAATAGTTATCAACGTTACTGATATTCAAAATGGTAAGCAAGTGCTGCTTTGTTTACGTTACATATATATCTGCGTTTATCTCATATATCTTTGTTTTGGTTTCTCCTTTTGAATGACGAATATATACTATTGATAGCTGCTGATATAGACAGTTAATTCCTCTCACGCATGCGCAAAACGCACGTGTTAGTTTGCCGTCGGCTGTAGTCTGTGCGGTGTGTTCCAACGCAGCTTATTGGTCCGACGCGAGGCGACAACACCGTCGGCTTTCATCGCCGCTAGTACTTTGAAGTCGGCTTGGTGTGTCCAGGCCTTAAGGTACCTTTCCGGTTTTTAAATAATTTCAAACATCAGTTTTCAATGTTTTATGTTTAAAATATCAAAACATTATTTATGCATTTGTAACTGCAGGTAAAAGTATTCCATGTCCCTCAGAGCTGCATTAAACGGTGTGTAAATACATCTAAATGCCACTTCTATTACAGCTAAAGATTTAAGATAAATTTTGTTGATACTGATTTCATTTGCTTGGTAACAGCCCAAATGCAAGAATTTGACTCAAAAGATGGTACATACTTTTAGAAAAAATGGCTTAAAGGTAAAAATGGCCATAAAACTTGTTGGAAATGATTAATTTCTATCACTGCTGTGTACTAACCACACAGAATATGAAGAATATCAAAAAATTCAGGAGTCAGCTGTCCACGGCAGTCCTTAAGATATCAGCAAAATAACACACTCAGCAAAATATCGTCTAATTATCGTTATCGATAAAATCCCAAAAAATTATCGAGATATCATGTTTTGTTAATATCGCCCACCCCTAATTTGTTATTTAATTGATATAATAATTGTTTAAATTAATATAATAATTAATACTTTTGACTCATCCATTTTCTTAAAAGTGGTTCAAAGGCTGAAATGTAAAGTTTATCATTTTACAAAACTTTTTGTTTTTGTGAAAACTTGTATCTGAAATGTAAATTATGCTTTTTACAGTAATTTTACAGTTTAATATGGCACTATAGACATTGCCCTACCCTGCTCATATGGTATTCATTTTATTTGTGGTCTTAAAAAAAGGTCTTAAAATGTCTTAAATTTGAGTTTAAAAATCCTGCAGAAACCCTGAGATTAATTTGAAATTTGCAATGTAAATGCCTTCATCTGTATCATTCATCTGTAACTATACCACACTTGCTCTCCACCTGTCCTGTCAGGTTGGTGAACGCCCTGCTGTCCACCTGCCGCCAACAGCACCTGGCGTTGAAGGCTGCAAGCATTGCCACAGATGACGCTGAGTGGGAGGAGCTGGAGCGGCTGGTGTATAGAGAAAGGGGTGTGGTCTGGGCAGACCAGGAGAAAGCAGAGGACAGGGATGATGGTGGCACAGGAAGCACTCATCTACAGCCCATCCTGTCTTTCTCTCACCTCGTTTCTCACCAGAGCACGCCATGCAGTGAGTGAAATCTTGATGAAACAGTCAAACTTTCAAATTAGAAATGTTCTTTCTGTAGCAAAACATCTCACATTTAATGCATAGTCTTTCTTGAAACTGGTGCTATGCTGCTGATGCATAAGGCATTTCACCAAAACCTTACAGAGTTAGCTCACCCACAATGACTGACTACTACACTACCATTCAAAAGTTGGGTGTCAGTAAATTGTGCTTTTTTTTTAATACTTGTATATATAGCGAGGACACATTAAATTGAGACCCAAATCAGCATATTAGAATTATTTCTGAAGGATCATGTGACACTGAAGACTTTAGTAATGCCTGCTGAAAATTCAGCTTTGCCAGGAATAAATTACATTTTAAAATATATAAAAATAGAACATTTTCAACATTTTAATATTATGTTTTTACTGTATATGATTAGAACATTAAACAGGGCTTAAAGTTCTCCGGCATCATGCCGGCTCTCCGGCGTGCAGCGTTTGGCTGCGGGAAAAAATAGTACTACATTAAAAAAAAAAAATCTTGCTGCTTGACATCACTTTCGAGTCCATGAGTTCGCCTACCAATGGTATGAGGAGCACAGCTTTCACTCTCAACCAAACTAACATTACTAGCCAATCAGAATGTTTTGCTCTTATAAACACGAGACGTGCATAATAGTATCCAATTGCGGAGTAGCAGCCCTGATGAATGGAGAAGCGCGACAAAAAGCTGCGAGGCGCAATGGTCAAAAATGTCCATCTAGCGCATATTTACATTAGCATAACTAATTAAAAAGCAGCGGAGCTTTGTAAACAGCTCAGAGTAATCATGTCATCTCCATAAAACGATATGATTGCCAGAACAATTTTACCGGGATTTTTTGAAAAGGTCCTGTTCACACATGATCTATTAATGGTAACTTACCGGTAATTTACCAGTACTGTATGTGTGAAAGGGGCTAAGCATATGCCGTGAATTTGAATTGCTTAAAGTTCATCTGGAAAAACAGTGCATTATCTCACTAGATTTGTAACGTAAATCATTTATAAACCTTTGCCAACACAGGAGAATACATCAACCTATTTCTAAATATGCCATGTATTGTACATCACGATTTCAAAATAAAAGTTTCTGCATGTGGCCATATATTAAAATTAAATTGATTTAAACATTGTTTAATCACGCTGTAAAGTGAAACGTCACCCTTTGCAGGTATTTGTTTTAACACATGGTGTACTTGAAGGCACAATATGTAATTTTTTTTTTTAAGTTTATATATAAATAGTCATACTAAAGCCTGGTTTTCACTTAGGTCTGTTTGTTACTAAAAAAAATATCAGATTACTCAGTTAGTCAAAATAATCAGTAGATTACTTGATTACCAAAATAATCATGAGTTGCAGCTAGGGCTGTGCGATATTGAAAAAAAATGCGATACCTTGTTTAAAAAATGCGATATGCGATACGATATTGCTTAAAGTGTGAAAAATCTATTTAAATTATATTTTAAAATATTTAAAAATGAAAATTATATAACCAATTTGTTTCACATTCTTTCTTGGAAAAGAAAGAATCACGACAACTTCTGAAAGTGACCAGCAGTGTTTTAACAGTACATAAAAAGTAATGTCACAAATCAGATAATTTAATTTTAACATCAATGTGAATGACAAAAAAATTAATGACACTAATTTTATATCATTGTGACTTTACTTTCCATACACTTTAAGTACTTAGTCATATACTACAGCAAAAACTATAGTCTGAGGAAGTTGGAAAAAAACAAATACACAATTTATAAGCATAGATCAAATAAATAGTATTCAGGTACAGAAATGTAATAATTAAGTGTAAAATAACACTGCATTGTTTTCACTGTATGAATTAAATTGAGATTAATCTTTGTTATAGCTGTTTTGTTGTTTGATTAACATTAGTGACATATTCAGCAGCACGTATTTATAGGCTGCTGTCCCTTTAAAACCGACTGCATGGATCCAGTATAATGATACACATCTGATTTCTTTCTCAGCTGTTTACATTCATTTAAAACATAACCGACTGCGTTTACGAGAATGATCGTCAAGACGGGTACTATTGACATAATTCTGTGTGTATGTGACTGTTCAAACATGAAAAGATGCGAAAGACGAATCAACTCGGTGTTCGCCCGCTGTCTGAAACGCGTCTGTGTGTGTGTGTGTGTGTGTGTGTGTGTGTGTGTGTGCGGCAGAACTGAAGATACGCTGTGTGAGATGCGGCTTGTGCGCGCGCTTCAGGTGTGAGTCAGACAGCAAGACAAGACGGTAAAGAGTTGTTTTCCGCAACTTATTGCACTTGACTCTTTTTAACGTCAAGCAATTATCTGTTATATGCGTCGAACTAAAACTTTGACCTTTTTGCAATGTTTTGATTTAAGTAGCCTATTATTAAAATGATTCAGATATTGCACGCCCTTGCGATATGCATATCGCGATATTTACATTTGCGATATTTTCGATTAGTTAAAATATTTCTAAATACAACTGCATTGTTTTACTTTCTGTAATTAAAAGACAAATATTTTGTCATTGAAAATTTCTTTAAAATAGTATTTAAAATATTGTCTCGTTCTAGTGAACCAAGTATCTGTATTTTGTCTCATCTCGTGCGCTAAGTGTATTGTCACACACCTAGTGTTGATAAGCGGTGATATAGCTCATAATTTTCCAAGTGTATGATATAGTTTTCATTCTTCAGGTCAACCATATACTCATGAAAAAAAAAATCGGTTTGAATAAAGAAAGCAATAACTTTGCCATAGTATCTGTTCAAATGTTTAAGTTGCCACAGTCCACCAGAAAAAAGTTCAGGCTCGGGATTTTTTTTTTTTTTTTTTTTTTTTTTTTTTTTTTTATCCCCGTTTAAATATTTTTATAATTTAAAAAAAAAAAATCTTACTGAGCCTAAATTTTAAGTGGTAGTGTATATGTATTAAAAAAAAAAGTCATTTTATTGATGCAGATAATAAATATGCAAATAATGAGAATTATAATTATAGCAGATAAACATGACTGCAACCATCTGGCAAATAGATTTTTGTTTTAATTATTATTTTTATTTTTATTTTTTCTAATGCTTAATACGTTGATTTATTTTATTGGATCATTTTTAAAACTATTATTTTATTTTATTTATTTATTTATTTTCTCATCTCTTTTTGAAATGCTATTTATGTTTCCTGTTTTGGTGTAATGTCCACAGCTGAGGACGCAAGGACATAGTCCAGAAGATAATGTCAGTAAACTTCCTGCTTCCGAGATGAGCAATCTCATTTGTGTCACACAGCCACCTCATAGTGATCTCATTTTATATCTGCCTCATGATTTACAGTTCTCCGTGTCAGTGTAATGCGATCTGCATTGTGTGAACGTTGACAGCTGTATGTGTCTTGATTTAAAACGTGTTTAGTTCCCGTGTGATGTATATGCTGGACTGAAAAGGAAGGACCAGCAGAAATGAATAACAATGTGTTCTCTTCACTCAGGCTCAGAGAAACACACACGCCGAACCTCACAGCGTCTCAGACCAACACACTCATCTAAAGGTAAACTCATCTCTGTCTCCCCTCCCCCCCCCCCCAATGTCTGCTTCAACATATTCTGCTTAAGTCATCAATCCAGCTGCCCGAATCTGTCACATTGCTCATACTGACAACCCATGTGTGTGTTGCACAGTTGTGAAGGCTCAGCTAGACCGATCAGGCTTTGTAAACTAGCTTTGTTTACAATAGTCCCCTTTCAAAGCATCAATCATCTATCATTCTCCGTGATAGTTAATGATAATCTTCATTAAGAGTCAAATCATGTCAGTGCCTTAAAGGGGTCATATGATGTTGCTAAAAAGAACATTATTTTGTGTATTTGGTGTAATAAAATGTGTTTATACAGTTTAAGGTTCAAAAAACACATTATTTTCCACATACTGTACATTATTGTTTCTCCTCTATGCCCCGCCTTTCTGAAACGCGTCGATTTTTACAAAGCTCATCGGTCTGAAAAGCGAGGTGTGCTCTGATTGGCCAGCTATCCAGTGCGTTGTGATTGGCCGAATATCTCATCCGATGCGACGAGACAAAAACATTAAAACCCATTATAAACGAGGCATTTGTTGCATCCAGTGGGGACATAATTACAGATTATAATGACTTATACTGTCTTTTTATGCGTTGCATCACGCCGCGTAAACATAAATCAATGTCTGCATTTGTGATCGGAGAAATTACAAACTACAAACGCTACTCTACACTGCTCAAAACTCGTGTTTGAATCGTCAGTGGCAAATTCTTTAAAGGGGTCATCGGATGCAAAATTCACTTTTCAAGTTGTTTGAACATAAATATATGTTGGAAGTATGTGTACACATCCATCCTATAATTATAAAAATCCATCCAGTGTTTTTTTTTTAATCCCCATTTTAAAATCCCCTTTCTCAAACCAGGCTGTTCTGAGATTCCTGTCAGAATGACGTAGTTCTGTACAGGCCCCTCCCACGATAGTTGATTGACAATAGTGTTTCAGCACAGACTGGACTGGTGTCTTACCTTAGATTAGGGATATGCCGGTATCAATTTTTCATGTTGCGATTAATTGCTAATGCTTTTATCACGATATACGGTATTATTGCGATATTGAAATATAGTTTTTTAAAAACTATTATGCTGTCATAATACAGTATAACGGGTTTAATAACTTTTTTCTTATAACAAAAATAACTGAACATTTAAATGCAATAAAGCAATACAGAAAAATGTATAAAGTTAAACGTTCTTCACAGATTAAAGGTAATTTAGGACCAAAAGGTATCACTTTACAATGAGACCTCATTAGTTAACCTTAGTTAATGCATTAACATTCACAATGAGCAATAGCTACATTTGCTACAGAAGTTATTCGTCTTTGTTTAAAAAATACAAGTCTTAGTTCTTTCGATTTTAACAGCCTGTTATTAAATATTGGAATACCTAAGATTAATGAATGTTCAGAAGAATTTTTCATTGGCAGTTTGTTAACTAATGAATTAACTAAAGTTAATTAATGAAGCCCTAATGTAAAGTGTGACCAAACAATAAAGAATCAAAACACTTTCAAACAACATCTAGGGCATGTTGTAGTCCAGATTAAGATGTAAAAAAAGTTTGAAAATAAATAGTCTAAGTCTTAATATTTAAGTATTTGACGCTGTGATGAACATCATAGCAGCAATAGCTACATTTGCTACAGAAGTTATTCGTCTTTGTTTAAAAAATACAAGTCTTAGTTCTTTCGATTTTAACAGCCTGTTATTAAATATTGGAATACCTAAGATTAATGAATGTTCAGAAGAATTTTTCATTGGCAGTTTGTTAACTAATGAATTAACTAAAGTTAATTAATGAAGCCCTAATGTAAAGTGTGACCAAACAATAAAGAATCAAAACACTTTCAAACAACATCTAGGGCATGTTGTAGTCCAGATTAAGATGTAAAAAAAGTTTGAAAATAAATAGTCTAAGTCTTAATATTTAAGTATTTGACGCTGTGATGAACATCATAGCCATTCAGATTTGTGCATTTGCTGATTAAATCATTTAAACACGATTCAGAAACAGAAAGTAGTGTAGCTGCTTTGTTTACAGGGTTTCTGGGGTAACGGCTGCATTTAAATTAATTATTATTATTATTTCTGCAGTTTAGCGCCATCTGCTGTCAGAGTGAAAGTGTGCTTTCATCCAGCGCATCTCACATGTTCCGCCATGTGCTTCTCGTCCGCACTTGTTTACATCAGAGTGCGCACGTGTCTTTCACGCAGAATACAGCGGTGTTGCGCATTTTGACCAGTTGATGGGGAAAGTAATCTTAAAATGCATCAAAAATTCGGAATAATTTGTATTATATAATTATTCACGGTATTTAGAAGTGCCCACGATAACAATATCGTGCATATTCATTACCGTGATATATCGCATTACCGAATACCGGCACAAATCTACCT
The DNA here is from genome assembly GCF_001515645.1 of Sinocyclocheilus grahami. Lineage (NCBI taxonomy): Eukaryota > Metazoa > Chordata > Actinopteri > Cypriniformes > Cyprinidae > Sinocyclocheilus > Sinocyclocheilus grahami. Next base: position 423,596 of record NW_015505697.1, read on the forward strand.
TAGACCCACCCTGAGTGAGCTGTCATCAGTCCGCCATTGTGTTGACTCTGGTGCAGGGGAAGACAAGTTGTCTCCGATTAAGCGATTGAGGTGCTTTATTGTTGGATGTAATAATGAATATAGCAATCGTCATGTACTCCCGACATCTGAGCTGCTGAAGATGCAGAGGATTAACGTTACTTTCGCTTTGAAGTGAATGCGCAACTCCCGATCAGCCTAAATGCATCTGTTCGCTCGAATCATTCGTGATCCAGCCTCATCTACAGAAGAAGCGAGTATAAGGGTTTTTTATGAATCTTTGCAAATCACCTTTCCTAAAAATGCGCTAATTAGCAAGTTTCACGATGAATGCTGCTAAAGTAAACAGTCTCTCTGAGAGCAGCTCCGAAGAGAGGGGCGGGACCAGCAGAGCTCATTAACATTTAAAGCAACATGGACTATAATGGCTTGATAAAAACAGAGCTGGTTTTGACAGGTTTAAAAAGGTGGTTTTTACACTAACATTGAGAAATTTTAACCAAAGTATGTTATAGACTTTTAATTAAGACCATAAAGAATCATATCAACTTGTGCAAAATGAGCATCCGATGACCCCTTTAAATATAAAAAACCGTACTTACAGTCTGTGAGTCAGAACAGCCGGTATTGTAGTCTACCAGGATCAGGAAACAGTCCTCCATAAAATGCGCTGGACACATCTGAATATTTGGGTTGAAGTGTTCTGGAACAGTGTTGTAAATACAACTTAACCACTGATTTCTAGTCGTGTCCTCTTTTGGAAGGCCAAACAAAGTAGTTTCGCTTTCACAACGAAACACACAGCGTCTTCACGACATGGCGTGAACATGGCGGCGGCAACAACAATACTACAGTGAAAATAAAAGTTATGCCTTCTTTCTTTGCGTGAACATTTGGACGGCGTTATACAAATCTTCCCACATAGTGACGTAGACATGTGGGGGCGTGTTAGAACGAGCCGGTTTAGGTAGGTGTGGCTGACTCTTAACTTTTATAAAGAATATCTCTTTGGACTTTAGTCTTTGCAACTTTACAGATCTTCTTTATGCACCAAGAGCTTGTAACACTCCAAAGAGAAAGGAAACATTTTAATCGCATCATATGACCCCTTTAAATAAAAGCAAAAATGAAACCTAATTATGTAAATAACTTTATTTTAGCTTAGAAACTAACAGTTGTTTGACATTCTCCATGCTGACCGAATGAAATACAAAAACAAGCTTTTCACAGGATGGAGAGAATCGAGGGGTGGGAGAAAGGGGAAAAGGAAGGGAGGAAAGCTTGGGGAAATTGAAGGAGTGGTGAGTTATTGCTCAGTAAATGGAGAGTAATGATATTTGCTGCAGAACAGGTGTTCCTCATTTGATTGAGACACGCTGTGGGAAATGCACACATTTCAGGAAAATACAGAGAACTGCAAAGAAGAAATAGAGGGAAGTGGGGGAAAACAGACGGATACTGTTAAGAATTATGTTTGGGAAAAAATATATTGTAAACGTCTGCATTGATAGCATTGGAATATTTTGCATTGTCGATCATAGTATTTATTAGAAACAAATTTCCTATGTCTATAATTCCTCATTTTTGACAAGGACATTGGGGTGTTTCTGTTGTTTACTTTTTACTTTTTTTCCCCCCCTGTCCAATGATTGTTTAAATTTGAATGATTAATTTCAAACACCATATGGGATTTGACCAGGTCAGGACAGTATAAAAGTTCATTTTCAGTGGAAGCAAATTTGAAAATGATGAATAATGATTTGTTTGCTGCCTGAAAAGAAACATAAAATGTGATGCATATTTCACAGAAAAATGGTGTTCAGGTTTTTATCACATTTACAGGTTTCCAGGCTGTTCTTACTGAGCTATTATAAGAACAAACTAATCCCTGGCTCTGAAAGATTTCATTGTAGCGACTTAGAGAAGAAAATGCGATATTCATGACCTCTAGATTTCTCCCTTTTGTTTTAAACATGAAATATAGCATTTATACCTTTTTTTCAGAGCGTTTGTGTAACTGCTCTGTCCTATTTTTGTAAATGCAATGTAACATGCTCCAAAATACATTTGCTACTTCGTGTTTAAAAAGAGATGCTTATTTTCAAGGTTCACAATATCGAACATTCATGCAGCAGAAAATAAGAGCTGTGTTCAGGTCGCCCTGCTCTGCGTTCCCTACTTAAAGACAATGGAGATGGAGCCCTGTCTGCAGGAACTGAAAGAGATACAGAGATTCAAAGAGAGGGTTATGAATGAAGCTCCGCCCCACCCCCACCAGCGACGCGCTTCATGACGATACCGTCGCTGCACTCGTGCTCAAGCGCTTGGTGGAGAGAGGGAGCGAGAGCGTGAAAGGGTGGAAAATAGTGATGGAATAGAGGACAGAAGCTGGGAGGGGTCACGTGTCAACGTGCACGAGACTGCCTCTTAGAATTAAGCCTGTGGTCTGTTTCTTTCCATTCTCCTTCCTCTCATTGCTTTAACTCTTTTCTCTCACATTTCTGTATGTTTTTGTCTGTGCGCTTCTTATTTTTTAATCAATCATTCTTTATATCTCCATTGTCTGTCTCTCCTCCTCACCTCACCATCTATGTCTAGCCTCTCAGTAGCGCCGACCCTCCGCCCTTCCGAAATTCATTCATAAAATTATTGCTCGGTGCAGGGAGGGGGAGCTATTACATATAGTATGAAACGCTCCTGGATTGGGCGAGGACGATTCTGCAATAAAAAGAGAGCAAGCAATGAGAGAGCGAGAGCCAGGCGACCCTAATCCGCAGTGGCTTCCTCCAGAAATAGCGCCTCATGCATGTTTTAATCCCACCAGCCAAAAATACGCACTCTGCCACCAATTACTGATCGCACCTATTCCTCTACCTCCGCTCTGGGCCATACATCACTGTCTGCCACCCATCCTCTCTCTGGGGTTTTTTTTTCTTTTCTTTTCGCTTTGCTTTGTCACCTGATCACCCTGTGCCTCTCAAATAAAGTTATATCGCCTGTGCTTTACAGCTGCCGGCTTCGAGAGGCCGTCGAAGCAAAGCACAGTCGCTCTAACTCTCATAAGAGACGTTTTCAGTTCTCAAACTTTCTTTTGCTAAAAAAGTGAGTATAGTTAGTCATTAACAGGATGTCAGGTCCTCTCCCATGCAATCCAGATTTCTGAGAATCAGCACTGACTCAGAGAGAAGGAGAGATGGCTGTGTGTCAACAGTTTAACCAGCAGGAGCTCTGAAGCATCGCGATTGGTCAAGAACGCTTAAGATGCAGCCGCAGTGTCTCTCTCTCCCTCGCTTTTCTGCATCGTGTGAGTCAGTGTGCGGCCAGACTGCGACGTGCTCCAGCATACTCCGCCACTCAATATCTAACGTCAGACCCCTCCAACAGCTTCCTGGAGCCTCCCTTGCCGTCCTCACCCACACACACCCACCAGCACACACATACATGTACTGTCTGTCTTGACAGCGCAAAATAACCTGCTCTTGAATACTCGCGTGACAAGCGTGGCTAAATGATTTGCTGTTGTATGAGTTAATAATATTTGTTTGTTTTCATCAGTAATGAAAACTTGCATTTGTGTGAGAGCTAGATCCGGAATGTGCCTCACAAATCAGATGACAACAACAATGAGTAATATGTGACCCTGGACCACAAAACCTTAAAGGGATAGTTCACCCAAAAATTCAAATTCTGTCATCATTTACTCACCCTCAAGTAGTTTCAAACCTGTATGAATGTCTTTGTTCTGCAGAACACAAAGGAAGATATTCTGAAGAATGTGGGAAACAGAGCAGTTCTGGGGCACCATTGACTTCCATAGTATTTTTTTCTCCTACTATGGAAGACAATGGTGCCCCAAAACAGCCTGGTTACAAACTTTCTTCAAAATATCTCCATTTCTGTTCGGCAGAACAAAGAAATTTATACGGGTTTGGAACTACTTGAGGGTGAGTAAATGATGACAGAATTTTCATTTTTGGGTGAACTATCGCTTTAAGTGTAAATTTTTCGAAATTAGGATTTATATATCATCTGAAAGCTGAATAAATAAGCCTTCCATTGATGTGTGGTTTGTTAGGATAGGACAATATTTGGTCGAGATGCAACTATTTGAAAATCTTGAATCTGAGGGTGCAAAAAAATCTAAATATTGGACAATCCTTTAAAGTTGTCCAAATGAAGTTCTTAGCAATGCATATTACTAATCAAAACTGAAGTTTTGAATTATTTACAGTAGGAAATTTACAAAATATCTTCATGGAACTTGATCTTTAATTAATATCCTAATTATTTTTGATCATTTTGATCCATATAATGTATTTTTGGCTATTGCTACAATTATACCCGTGCAACTTAAGACTGGTTTTGTGGTCCATGGTCACATATTAGAATATGCCAGTTACTTGTGTTGGTAAGAATTCATTCAAACATTAATGGTCCCAGTACTTTCTACTCTGGCCAACACTTTATGAAATTTGTGACTGGCATGTTTAATGCAAACATCTCCAATTCTTGAAACAGGTGTTTTTGTATCATTAGAGTTTGCAATACATAGATATGTATAGATTCCCCATTCGACCGCTCCAGGCACGTAGATGCGGCCGCCATCTTGGAACGGTCAACATGACGTCATTCACCATACTGTAGGTTCACACAGAGCCGTTCTGTGCAGGATTGTGGCATCTTTCGAATATTCAGTGATTGCCATGAAGGAGGTCAAGTTGACCATTACAATATGGCGGACGGCTTACGTTTGGCGGCCCATAGAAACAGTCGCTAATGAGGCAACTACTTATACATATCTATGTTGCGATTATAGTTCTACAGTTTATTCTCATATAAACTTTAATATTATTTAAAATTGTTGCAGTTGGTATCATTTGATATCATTATCTGACAACAGGTCAGTTCCTTCTGTCTGTCTGTCTAACTATCTATCTATCTATCATTATCTATTATCATGTCAAATCAATTAAGTTCATTTGAACACTTTTTTTACAACATAGAAGATGCACAGTGTACTGTTTAAAAGTTTTTTAAATGCGTATTTGACATTTCTGATCATAATGTTGTTGACATTTTAGCTTTGATTGGGAAGTGATCAATATATAGATTTTTTTATCAAAGCAGTTAAAGCTTCTTGAGAAGTCTTTTCCATTTAATGATGTCTTCAGTTGAAGCTGATGAATTTTGTGCTGCTTTTCTCTTTTAGGCTGTAGCCCTCAACTTCAGGATGGAAATGTTGAATGTCCTCTTAAAAAACCAATCAGGAGGAAGCTGTCTGTGTCTCCTGCAAACCCAGATGAGGATGGGCCCAATCCTGTGCTGTCCCATTACCCCCCTGCCATTCAAGAGGTCTTAAAACAGGAGGGCATGGTCCCGCTGCAGTACACTCCTGAAGGGCAGCCGCACACCTCCAGCAGCTTTGATCCAAACTCCACTATCGACATTGGTCACAACGAGGACCCAACAGGTGGTAATGCCACAGTCATCCTATCACCTGAGCCCCCTGGCCACACAACACTTCGGGCACTGCGAGCTAACAATGGAAATGAGCCAGCTAAAAGGTACAATTTGGTGTGAAAACAGTATAATTTGCATTGATTAATAAGTTGAACTAGGTAGTTCTGTTTTGGCTGGTGTGAATAAGTTTCTTTCCAATTGGTTTCTAGGTTGGAGATCCCATCACTATTAGACCTGCGAAAATCCAAGCCGTCCTACATGGCCATGACTTCAGCTGCTCAGGTCAAGCGCAAGTTCAACTGGTGTGTGTTTATTATGGGACCTGTTCGCTGGGGCTGTGTCAAATCATGCCTCGTTGACATTTTGCACTCTTGGTGTTTTCCAAAATCTCACTTTGTGTCTCTTTGTGTCAGTTCCAACGCTGGGAAAGAGGACAGTTCTCAGGCCGCGTCTGCAGCACCCAAGCGCATAAAGAGAGATCCCTGCGAGGCGTCTAAACCACTGCGAATCCGACGTTTTGGAGGTTAGTAAGCTATTCTCAATGCAGAAAAATTACAGTTACCCTCTATGGGCTTTCCATTTGCATCTTGGAAGTGGAACATAAGCGTCTCTTATTATATTCCATTTATGAAGTCCTCACATAATCCGTTATGTTTGGTAAAGTATTGTAATAGTGTAATGGGCCGGCCGGCTGACAGCTGTGAAAAAATTTCAGGCGCACAGCCAGAAGCGCACAATCTCCTCCTCCCACTCCCAGTGGCTTATGCGCGTTCTTTCTCCTTAGTAATATAATGCCACGAGTTGGCTGAATTTACCCCAGTTTCATAAAGTAATAAGCCACTAGAGGCCGTGCCTTACAGTGATTTTTGCCATGTTAGTAAGGTGTTGTTAGGCATGACTGCTTCTATTAAATTAAATAACCGCAGTAATATACGACACCGATGTCTAAAAATAATCATGCAGTCGATTGACTAAAAAAATTATAATTTGGCATGCCATTTTTTGCTGAACTATTGTTCAAAAGGCTGCATATATTTAATAACAAATGCAGAAAAACCCAAAATATTGTGGAATTATTACAACTTAAAATGGCCTATTTAGGGCCCAAGCACCAATGGTGCAAGGACCCTCTTGGAATGGCTAAATTTAATTAAAATATAATTTATTCCTGTGATACAAAGCTGAATTTTCAACAGCTATTCTTCCAGTTTTCAATGTTGCATGATCCTTCGGAAATCATTCTAAAATGCTGATTGGCGCTCAAGAAAAAATTCTTATCAATATTTTTAGGCAATCAGTTAAGATTTTCCAGATTTAAAAAAAAAAAATTTTTTTAATTATTCTAATCTTTATTCTTTATTTGTTCTCTTCCACCGCATCTAGTATCATCAGAGAATGAGCCAAGCCGTAGAGTAGTACGGAGTGTGTCTGAGGGAAACCTCCATCAGCTTGACCAGCGTAAGCCCAAGTTGAGCTCATTGAGGCCTGCTGCACTCTTTAAAAGAGTCACCAAGAGGATGTAAGAGGCTTCCACTTGCTATTAAAGCCACTGTTCTCTCATTCACTGGCCTCACATACTTCCTTCTCATTAGAGTTGATGTAGAAAAGATGTAAAAAGGTGTTTTTTTAATTGTTTTTTTATTGCAGGAGCAGGTATTTTGCCTTAATTATTTCTAGGAAACTAGATTGTTTTTATATTAATGTTTTAAAATATGTATGTGCATAGAAAACCTGTCCAGCCTAATATGAAGCTCTCAATAAAGTATTAATTGATGTTCAGGTCTTTTAAAGCAACTTGGAGTTATTATTGCCAATGAGTGACTTTTTTTCTCCCCTTTTTAAATGCTTTCATTAAAAAATCGCTCCATTTAGAGAAATGCTTTTCAGATCAACAGTTTCATGATTGATTAAAAAGAAATATCAGTTGAGAAATATCAACCTTGTGTGTTTTAATGAGCTTTAAATTATTATTTTTTATTCATTGTTCTTACATTCACAAACTTGGACAGTTCACAAATATTGCACAATATTTCAAGATTCTCAATAAACTAGTCAAATGTTTAGCCTCCTGATTACAATATAGCTCCATACAGAGAATTCCATTGAAACTTTTGTTGCTGTTGGCCTAGTAAAAAAACATCAGAACTGTAACAGTTTTAAAGGTACTTTATTTGATATTTCCGGGGCATTTACAACTAATATTACTGACATTTTGCTTCATAACTTGTTTTAATTGCAGCCACAGAGCAAAACCTATTAGTTCAGTGTAATTAACCACATTCTCTGCAGATTTTTCATGCATCTTCACCTCGTCTTGCAATGCAGTTCAGTCATCTTGTTTCTTGCTGATTTGTAGTCTCTGTAGTGTGTTCAGAGCTTATGGGTTCAGCCCACAGAGGAAAAAGGGAGTCTGGAGACTGGCGGTTTGAGCTTCATCTCGGTCCATTTCCTGCATGCCATCTGTCTGAACCAAAAGAAAATTGAGCCTCCCGTCAGGAGTGTGGCCCGTTTAATGTTCAAACTCTTTTAACATATCCAACAATACAAGGAACTTCTATAGAAGTGCTTGTAATCTTCATCAACCAGAACAGGATTCAGTGCAAATGCTTTGGTTTATCTGTGTCAGTCCTTGGTGTAAGAGTGATGAAACCACAACTGTCTGCTGTCTGTTTTTGAAAGGTATTTTTTGGTTTGCAAGACAATCGGTTGCACTGCGAATAGCTGTGCTTGTTCTAACATCATGCCTAAGGAATTAACAGTAATCAATTCTGTTAATGAGGCTATTATTAACAGATAATTATGTAACACGCCTACAGGCAGATGTACTGGACTCAAGTGCATCCAGAGCAGCACGTCCATAAAGTTCTGCCTGTTTGGGCTAGAAAAATTTATATTACATCAATGTGATCAAATGTCTCATATTGTTTGTTTTGACTAAATTAGACATTAAATTGACTTAACAAAAACTGCGCTCTACAGTACAGGCTCATTTTGAATGGACAGATAATATATTTAAACTTTTTAATCTTAACATGCTTACATAATTGGAGAATTAATTGCATAATAGTCTCTTTGCTCACTGTACGCTTTTCTCCAGTTTATCTGTGCTATAGTGTCACATTGCTTCATCATTTCTGTGGTGTTTTAGACCATTTCAATTATGAAAGGCTGATTATTCTGACATGGTGAGAAAAAAAATAGAGCAATTTTCCCCTTAAGCAAACCTTAGATATTTCATACTTATTGTATTTGCTAAATTGTCTCATACGTTGTATGTGCGCTTGGCTGTTATGCAAAGGGGAATGAAACTACTTAATCTTATAGAATAACAGAGCAATAATGAAGCGACACCAGCAGCACCCAAACACATGAGAAAGTCATCTGGATTGAAGCTGACGGTCCTGGCAGCACCCTTCTCAACACCTGGAAAGTTAGTACAGTTATGCTTTACTGCTCTCTGGACTGTTCTCATGCATTTTGGATGTGACATAATCCAATTTAGAAATTCCTCACATAATGCAATGTTTGTTAAAATAGTCTAGTGGTGTAATGGGTGGACCACCTGACAGCTGTGAAGCAGTGTCAAGCCAAAACCACATGATCTGCTCCTCCTCCTCCCAATCTCTCTCTCTCTCTCTCTCTCTCTCTCTCTC
>NW_015505697.1:436915-494144 GCF_001515645.1 Sinocyclocheilus grahami
AAATTCTGTCATCATTTACTCACCCTCAAGTAGTTTCAAACCTGTATGAATGTCTTTGTTCTGCAGAACACAAAGGAAGATATTCTGAAGAATGTGGGAAACAGAGCAGTTCTGGGGCACCATTGACTTCCATAGTATTTTTTTCTCCTACTATGGAAGACAATGGTGCCCCAAAACAGCCTGGTTACAAACTTTCTTCAAAATATCTCCATTTCTGTTCGGCAGAACAAAGAAATTTATACGGGTTTGGAACTACTTGAGGGTGAGTAAATGATGACAGAATTTTCATTTTTGGGTGAACTATCGCTTTAAGTGTAAATTTTTCGAAATTAGGATTTATATATCATCTGAAAGCTGAATAAATAAGCCTTCCATTGATGTGTGGTTTGTTAGGATAGGACAATATTTGGTCGAGATGCAACTATTTGAAAATCTTGAATCTGAGGGTGCAAAAAAATCTAAATATTGGACAATCCTTTAAAGTTGTCCAAATGAAGTTCTTAGCAATGCATATTACTAATCAAAACTGAAGTTTTGAATTATTTACAGTAGGAAATTTACAAAATATCTTCATGGAACTTGATCTTTAATTAATATCCTAATTATTTTTGATCATTTTGATCCATATAATGTATTTTTGGCTATTGCTACAATTATACCCGTGCAACTTAAGACTGGTTTTGTGGTCCATGGTCACATATTAGAATATGCCAGTTACTTGTGTTGGTAAGAATTCATTCAAACATTAATGGTCCCAGTACTTTCTACTCTGGCCAACACTTTATGAAATTTGTGACTGGCATGTTTAATGCAAACATCTCCAATTCTTGAAACAGGTGTTTTTGTATCATTAGAGTTTGCAATACATAGATATGTATAGATTCCCCATTCGACCGCTCCAGGCACGTAGATGCGGCCGCCATCTTGGAACGGTCAACATGACGTCATTCACCATACTGTAGGTTCACACAGAGCCGTTCTGTGCAGGATTGTGGCATCTTTCGAATATTCAGTGATTGCCATGAAGGAGGTCAAGTTGACCATTACAATATGGCGGACGGCTTACGTTTGGCGGCCCATAGAAACAGTCGCTAATGAGGCAACTACTTATACATATCTATGTTGCGATTATAGTTCTACAGTTTATTCTCATATAAACTTTAATATTATTTAAAATTGTTGCAGTTGGTATCATTTGATATCATTATCTGACAACAGGTCAGTTCCTTCTGTCTGTCTGTCTAACTATCTATCTATCTATCATTATCTATTATCATGTCAAATCAATTAAGTTCATTTGAACACTTTTTTTACAACATAGAAGATGCACAGTGTACTGTTTAAAAGTTTTTTAAATGCGTATTTGACATTTCTGATCATAATGTTGTTGACATTTTAGCTTTGATTGGGAAGTGATCAATATATAGATTTTTTTATCAAAGCAGTTAAAGCTTCTTGAGAAGTCTTTTCCATTTAATGATGTCTTCAGTTGAAGCTGATGAATTTTGTGCTGCTTTTCTCTTTTAGGCTGTAGCCCTCAACTTCAGGATGGAAATGTTGAATGTCCTCTTAAAAAACCAATCAGGAGGAAGCTGTCTGTGTCTCCTGCAAACCCAGATGAGGATGGGCCCAATCCTGTGCTGTCCCATTACCCCCCTGCCATTCAAGAGGTCTTAAAACAGGAGGGCATGGTCCCGCTGCAGTACACTCCTGAAGGGCAGCCGCACACCTCCAGCAGCTTTGATCCAAACTCCACTATCGACATTGGTCACAACGAGGACCCAACAGGTGGTAATGCCACAGTCATCCTATCACCTGAGCCCCCTGGCCACACAACACTTCGGGCACTGCGAGCTAACAATGGAAATGAGCCAGCTAAAAGGTACAATTTGGTGTGAAAACAGTATAATTTGCATTGATTAATAAGTTGAACTAGGTAGTTCTGTTTTGGCTGGTGTGAATAAGTTTCTTTCCAATTGGTTTCTAGGTTGGAGATCCCATCACTATTAGACCTGCGAAAATCCAAGCCGTCCTACATGGCCATGACTTCAGCTGCTCAGGTCAAGCGCAAGTTCAACTGGTGTGTGTTTATTATGGGACCTGTTCGCTGGGGCTGTGTCAAATCATGCCTCGTTGACATTTTGCACTCTTGGTGTTTTCCAAAATCTCACTTTGTGTCTCTTTGTGTCAGTTCCAACGCTGGGAAAGAGGACAGTTCTCAGGCCGCGTCTGCAGCACCCAAGCGCATAAAGAGAGATCTCTGCGAGGCGTCTAAACCACTGCGAATCCGACATTTTGGAGGTTAGTGTGCTATTCTCAATGCGGAAAAATTACAGTTATCCTCTATGGGCTTTCCATTTGTATCTTGGAAGTGGAACATAAGCGTCTCTTATTATATTCCATTTATGAAGTCCTCACATAATCCATTATGTTTGGTAAAGTATTGTAATAGTGTAATGGGCGGGCTGGCTGACAGCTGTGAAAAAATGTCAGGCGCACAGCCAGAAGCGCACAATCTCCTCCTCCCACTCCCAGTGGCTTATGCGCGTTCTTTCTCCTTAGTAATATAATGCCACGAGTTGGCTGAATTTACCCCAGTTTCATAAAGTAATAAGCCACTAGAGGCCGTGCCTTACAGTGATTTTTGCCATGTTAGTAAGGTGTTGTTAGGCATGACTGCTTCTATTAAATTAAATAACCGCAGTAATATACGACACCGATGTCTAAAAATAATCATGCAGTCGATTGACTAAAAAAATTATAATTTGGCATGCCATTTTTTGCTGAACTATTGTTCAAAAGGCTGCATATATTTAATAACAAATGCAGAAAAACCCAAAATATTGTGGAATTATTACAACTTAAAATGGCCTATTTAGGGCCCAAGCACCAATGGTGCAAGGACCCTCTTGGAATGGCTAAATTTAATTAAAATATAATTTATTCCTGTGATACAAAGCTGAATTTTCAACAGCTATTCTTCCAGTTTTCAATGTTGCATGATCCTTCGGAAATCATTCTAAAATGCTGATTGGCGCTCAAGAAAAAATTCTTATCAATATTTTTAGGCAATCAGTTAAGATTTTCCAGATTTAAAAAAAAAAATTTTTTTTAATTATTCTAATCTTTATTCTTTATTTGTTCTCTTCCACCGCATCTAGTATCATCAGAGAATGAGCCAAGCCGTAGAGTAGTACGGAGTGTGTCTGAGGGAAACCTCCATCAGCTTGACCAGCGTAAGCCCAAGTTGAGCTCATTGAGGCCTGCTGCACTCTTTAAAAGAGTCACCAAGAGGATGTAAGAGGCTTCCACTTGCTATTAAAGCCACTGTTCTCTCATTCACTGGCCTCACATACTTCCTTCTCATTAGAGTTGATGTAGAAAAGATGTAAAAAGGTGTTTTTTTAATTGTTTTTTTATTGCAGGAGCAGGTATTTTGCCTTAATTATTTCTAGGAAACTAGATTGTTTTTATATTAATGTTTTAAAATATGTATGTGCATAGAAAACCTGTCCAGCCTAATATGAAGCTCTCAATAAAGTATTAATTGATGTTCAGGTCTTTTAAAGCAACTTGGAGTTATTATTGCCAATGAGTGACTTTTTTTCTCCCCTTTTTAAATGCTTTCATTAAAAAATCGCTCCATTTAGAGAAATGCTTTTCAGATCAACAGTTTCATGATTGATTAAAAAGAAATATCAGTTGAGAAATATCAACCTTGTGTGTTTTAATGAGCTTTAAATTATTATTTTTTATTCATTGTTCTTACATTCACAAACTTGGACAGTTCACAAATATTGCACAATATTTCAAGATTCTCAATAAACTAGTCAAATGTTTAGCCTCCTGATTACAATATAGCTCCATACAGAGAATTCCATTGAAACTTTTGTTGCTGTTGGCCTAGTAAAAAAACATCAGAACTGTAACAGTTTTAAAGGTACTTTATTTGATATTTCCGGGGCATTTACAACTAATATTACTGACATTTTGCTTCATAACTTGTTTTAATTGCAGCCACAGAGCAAAACCTATTAGTTCAGTGTAATTAACCACATTCTCTGCAGATTTTTCATGCATCTTCACCTCGTCTTGCAATGCAGTTCAGTCATCTTGTTTCTTGCTGATTTGTAGTCTCTGTAGTGTGTTCAGAGCTTATGGGTTCAGCCCACAGAGGAAAAAGGGAGTCTGGAGACTGGCGGTTTGAGCTTCATCTCGGTCCATTTCCTGCATGCCATCTGTCTGAACCAAAAGAAAATTGAGCCTCCCGTCAGGAGTGTGGCCCGTTTAATGTTCAAACTCTTTTAACATATCCAACAATACAAGGAACTTCTATAGAAGTGCTTGTAATCTTCATCAACCAGAACAGGATTCAGTGCAAATGCTTTGGTTTATCTGTGTCAGTCCTTGGTGTAAGAGTGATGAAACCACAACTGTCTGCTGTCTGTTTTTGAAAGGTATTTTTTGGTTTGCAAGACAATCGGTTGCACTGCGAATAGCTGTGCTTGTTCTAACATCATGCCTAAGGAATTAACAGTAATCAATTCTGTTAATGAGGCTATTATTAACAGATAATTATGTAACACGCCTACAGGCAGATGTACTGGACTCAAGTGCATCCAGAGCAGCACGTCCATAAAGTTCTGCCTGTTTGGGCTAGAAAAATTTATATTACATCAATGTGATCAAATGTCTCATATTGTTTGTTTTGACTAAATTAGACATTAAATTGACTTAACAAAAACTGCGCTCTACAGTACAGGCTCATTTTGAATGGACAGATAATATATTTAAACTTTTTAATCTTAACATGCTTACATAATTGGAGAATTAATTGCATAATAGTCTCTTTGCTCACTGTACGCTTTTCTCCAGTTTATCTGTGCTATAGTGTCACATTGCTTCATCATTTCTGTGGTGTTTTAGACCATTTCAATTATGAAAGGCTGATTATTCTGACATGGTGAGAAAAAAAATAGAGCAATTTTCCCCTTAAGCAAACCTTAGATATTTCATGCTTATTGTATTTGCTAAATTGTCTCATACGTTGTATGTGCGCTTGGCTGTTATGCAAAGGGGAATGAAACTACTTAATCTTATAGAATAACAGAGCAATAATGAAGCGACACCAGCAGCACCCAAACACATGAGAAAGTCATCTGGATTGAAGCTGACGGTCCTGGCAGCACCCTTCTCAACACCTGGAAAGTTAGTACAGTTATGCTTTACTGCTCTCTGGACTGTTCTCATGCATTTTGGATGTGACATAATCCAATTTAGAAATTCCTCACATAATGCAATGTTTGTTAAAATAGTCTAGTGGTGTAATGGGTGGACCACCTGACAGCTGTGAAGCAGTGTCAAGCCAAAACCACATGATCTGCTCCTCCTCCTCCCAATCTCTCTCTCTCTCTCTCTCTCTCTCTCTCTCGCGCGCACTCTATTAATGGAAGAATGAAACTTGTTTAGATTAAGCAGTTGGTCTAAATTTTCTGCCAAATCTTTACTCTTTTCTGCTCTTTAGCAACGGAGAATAAGCCAGGCCTAAAATGTGAGGAGACCACCCTCCAAGTCAGGCTACAGACAGTTGCATTACCGACAGGATTTGGGAGACGTCCAGAACTCGCCTGTAGAAGGTGATCAACTACTTTCTGTAGTCAATTCTCTTTAAAAAGCTAAACAAGTAAAAATGGTTACCTTTATTGCTATTAAATTTTTTCTCATTCACATAATGCAATGTTTGTTAAAATAGTCTAGTGGTGTAATGGGTGGACCACCTGACAGCTGTGAAGCAGTGTCAAGCCAAAACCACATGATCTGCTCCTCCTCCTCCCAATCTCTCTCTCTCTCTCTCTCTCTCTCTCTCTCTCTCGCGCACTCTATTAATGGAAGAATGAAACTTGTTTAGATTAAGCAGTTGGTCTAAATTTTCTGCCAAATCTTTACTCTTTTCTGCTCTTTAGCAACGGAGAATAAGCCAGGCCTAAAATGTGAGGAGACCACCCTCCAAGTCAGGCTACAGACAGTTGCATTACCGACAGGATTTGGGAGACGTCCAGAACTCGCCTGTAGAAGGTGATCAACTACTTTCTGTAGTCAATTCTCTTTAAAAAGCTAAACAAGTAAAAATGGTTACCTTTATTGCTATTAAATTTTTTCTCAAAGGTCCTGGGGGGGGGTCATACTGAATATTGAAATATCCCATATCTGACAGAGTTTAGAAATATCCTTTAATGTGCATTAATCTATTAATATGTAGGCTACCATACTTTAGTTGTACCAAATGTTTTACACAATTATCACATATCCATTATCTTCAGCAGTTCTGTGATCTGAAGTTGCGGCGTTACGGTCCAGTATTCTAGTAAAATAACATGCTACCATTGCCATTACAAAATGCTATTTTAATTCAAAGATGTACCTATATTTGGAGTAAAAATGTGTTGTCATTTCAAAGTAATTTTAAAGTCTCTTTGTTTGACTCATCTCATGTTAAAGGTCTCCTGAAGTGCCTTGAAACACACAGCATTATTCTATGTGGTGAAGTAATTTCAACTGAAACAGGAAAAGAGGGCGGGACATATCGAGCAGCCCCGCCCCCTTTTTAAAATAGCCAATAGCGTTTAGTTTATATCTGCTCGGGCCAGAGCCATTGAGCTCGGTAAAGCCGTATTTGACAGCCACAGTCTAATAGATTACCACCTAGAGTCAATATGAAACTCTTAGTAAAAACAAAATAGTAGTCATAATCATGCTGAGGCTGTGTAGTTGTAAAAGTTTTTAATATATGGCGACTCGTGTATCTGGACCGGACCGCAGATCTTAATTATGAACACACTGGTTTGTAGTGCAAACAGTTTTACCGTTTACTGCACGTTGTTATTCTCCTTGTTATTTACCTATAGCGGCTAATGAACCGGAAGTCTCACCCATAGGCTTACTTCCGCGTTGAAGAAAAAGGTGGATATCTTATAAATGCGCATTTTGTCACTGTTTTGGCGCACACAGCCTTATAAATAACATTAAGACTAACATATTGATACTAACACCCAAAAAACTTTCAATTTGATTTCATGGGGACTTTAACATTGGCACTACAGTGTATAAACTTCTCCAAGAAATGATTACACATTAGATACTGTATTATTATACATTATGGATAATTCATATATATATATTCTTCGATTCGCGGTTTTAAAGATTACAGGAGATTGGCTTCTCTCGTTACTAAAGATATTCAGATTGGATATTCAAGTGACGCAGCGTCGTTTGTTTCCATCCAAAATGCGACCGATAAAAGCACATGGCGACTAAATTTGCCTCCTTAACCAATTATTGTTAGTGAGTAATTCAAACCAATCACCTTTCAGCATCACATATTAGTGGTAGTCGAACCAGCTTAAGACAGCGAGTACAGAGAAACCTTTAAATTAATTCAAATGTCGGTCAAATACAAATGAATGAAGGATATCAAAACCAGACTGATCGACAGAGCCGCATATGCATTTGGAGGATGGAGTTCATCTTCAGATATGTGAGTAGAAAAGTTCATGGCCATAACTAGTCTGTATTGCGCTGCGTGATGGTATTTTGAAGTGTTTTGTTGGTGATCGGGGAAAAACATATCACGCGTCATGATCAAGACTATGTAGGCTACATGAGCATATCAGTAAAACTGCAATGGTTTATTGATTCGGTTAATATGAATTTACATATCTTCCTCGAAAAGAAATCCCTCACGGGCCTGTTTTAATATTTATTTTAATATTTTGTCTGATATACCCTGTAGCCTAGTTCATTTTTAGATGCAGTAGAAGTAGGAAATGTGCTGTAGCCTGCTATATTCCTGCAACACAGCTGAAAACAAAGTATGTAGCTTATATTATCTTTTGTATATATTATATGTATATTATATTTATGTGTATGTAGAGAGAGAGAGAGCTGTTCTTTTTTCTTGTAAAGCAACTTGTGACCATTTTTCCATTCTTACAATTGATTTAGTTAATATTAAGTATGTCTTGTTTTTGAGAGGTTTTAAGCGCCATAACAAATTATGAATAAAAATAAGGAAGTAATAAGTTTGTCTATTCTTATTTTGACCTTTTTTTTGCACCAGTGATTTGGTAACGACAACTGTTAACCAGCTAGTATTGATCACTGGTGGGACTATTGTTGAGATTTTTGAATTGCAGACTAAACAGTAATGAGATACTTAGTAATACTCCCACAGCCAAACATCACAAAAGACTGATGTTGAACACCTTATAAATGCGAATTTTGTCACTGTTTTGGCGCACACAGCCTTATAAATAACATTAAGACTAACATATTGATACTAACACCCAAAAAACTTTCAATTTGATTTCATGGGGACTTTAACATTGGCACTACAGTGTATAAACTTCTCCAAGAAATGATTACACATTAGATACTGTATTATTATACATTATGGATAATTCATATATATATATTCTTCGATTCGCGGTTTTAAAGATTACAGGAGATTGGCTTCTCTCGTTACTAAAGATATTCAGATTGGATATTCAAGTGACGCAGCGTCGTTTGTTTCCATCCAAAATGCGACCGATAAAAGCACATGGCGACTAAATTTGCCTCCTTAACCAATTATTGTTAGTGAGTAATTCAAACCAATCACCTTTCAGCATCACATATTAGTGGTAGTCGAACCAGCTTAAGACAGCGAGTACAGAGAAACCTTTAAATTAATTCAAATGTCGGTCAAATACAAATGAATGAAGGATATCAAAACCAGACTGATCGACAGAGCCGCATATGCATTTGGAGGATGGAGTTCATCTTCAGATATGTGAGTAGAAAAGTTCATGGCCATAACTAGTCTGTATTGCGCTGCGTGATGGTATTTTGAAGTGTTTTGTTGGTGATCGGGGAAAAACATATCACGCGTCATGATCAAGACTATGTAGGCTACATGAGCATATCAGTAAAACTGCAATGGTTTATTGATTCGGTTAATATGAATTTACATATCTTCCTCGAAAAGAAATCCCTCACGGGCCTGTTTTAATATTTATTTTAATATTTTGTCTGATATACCCTGTAGCCTAGTTCATTTTTAGATGCAGTAGAAGTAGGAAATGTGCTGTAGCCTGCTATATTCCTGCAACACAGCTGAAAACAAAGTATGTAGCTTATATTATCTTTTGTATATATGTATATTATATTTATGTGTATGTAGAGAGAGAGAGAGCTGTTCTTTTTTCTTGTAAAGCAACTTGTGACCATTTTTCCATTCTTACAATTTATTTAGTTAATATTAAGTATGTCTTGTTTTTGAGAGGTTTTAAGCGCCATAACAAATTATGAATAAAAATAAGGAAGTAATAAGTTTGTCTATTCTTATTTTGACCTTTTTTTGCACCAGTGATTTGGTAACGACAACTGTTAACCAGCTAGTATTGATCACTGGTGGGACTATTGTTGAGATTTTTGAATTGCAGACTAAACAGTAATGAGATACTTAGTAATACTCCCACAGCCAAACATCACAAAAGACTGATGTTGAACACGCAATCGGATACCCACCTTCCTCTTTTAGTGTCTCTTAAGCATCTCTTTAGTATCTCTCCAAGGTGAAACACAGCTTTAGCTATAATGCTGGAATCCTCTTTCCTTTAACTTTGATATCAGTCTCATAACTGACAGTTTGCAGCATGCTTTCATTATCCGCTTTATTTTTTTAGTTATCAAGAAAACATGAGCACTGACACTCCCTCAGTATTTCAGCCTGCTTCTGTTCTTCCCTCTCTCTCATTCACAAAAAGTGTACCCTGAGCTTTTTCCCCCCTCTTTTTCGGAAAGGGGAAGGCTGTGACTAAAGTTAATTAACTTCCTCTGAGCCAATGAGCTGACAGCTGTGTTTCCAAGATTGTCCAATGAGTCTGAGTGAGAGGTCGGAGGTGGATGTTGCTTAGCAACTGCAGGTAGAACGGGATCACGTTGAAATCATTGTCTTATCAGAGGGCCCCAAGAGACTTCACATGCATTGTTTTACGATATAAACGGTAAAAAAAAAGATGCACGTGTAAAGTGCGTCAAGAGCCCTAAAGTTTGGAAAGAAACATGTTTGCTTTTGTAGAATTGATAAAGAAATCCTTTCTGATAAACTTAGGGGAAGTAGTGAGGGGAAACAAGTTTATGTCCACCACTTCAATTTTAGGGGTTTCAAATTCCTCTTTTCTTCTTTTTTTTTTTTTTAAAGCATAATTTGAATATAGCCATGCATTAAGTTGGACTTCTGAGTGTGGTGTGTCCAGACGGGAAAACAGTCTCGGCAAGGAAAAAGGATAGAGTTTTGGGTGGGCGTTCTCCAGAATTTAAAACCAGATTGCTCCTCGCTGTTTTTGTGACAGGTGAGTGGCGTAACAGGCTAACACGCCTCCGCCGCAGCGTAAACAAACACACGCAGTACCTCCTACGAAGCAACGCAGCCTCTCTCCCCCGCCAGCCAGCTCACATCACAGATGCCATGCTTTGGTACCCGGCTACTTACAGACTTGAGCACCACTGTACTCCTAACATGTGAGAGAGAAAGTAGAGTTTGCCAGCTAACACTTTAGAGATGATGCAGCCTTGATAACTTCCTGAACACTCCTGTGGTCGTGCATATCACTACATCTGACCTGAAGTTATATCGCACAGATTTATGTGTGGGTGTGCAGTGTCATAATGCATCATATTGACTAAACGTGTGGCTTACTAGCAGATGAAAAACACATTTGATGCAAGATTAATAGTAGTTTGCGAAATGGTTTAGCGTGGCTCGTCTTATTTGTGTCTGTTATCCTCCTTATATTTTATCCCTTGTCGTGCATTATCTTTTAATCTAATCCTAAAATTCTAATCTTCTTTGACGTTTGTCTTTTTAAGAGAAAAAGCAATAATTTAAAAGGCCTCATCAGAAGATGCAGCGGTGCAGGGGCAGGATTGCCTCGAGAAGAACACAGTGTTTTAGAATTAAAAAGACAAATAGGTTGAATCTAAAAGTTGAGGGTGAGAGCAACAGGGTGGAAGAAAAGAAATAGCAGGATGATAATAGTCGAATGCCTGAAAGGATGAAGATAATGAATAAGTGTGATTTGATTAGCAGGAACACCTGAGACTAGACCAGAAATAGACGCTGACTCAATGATGGCCTCAACAAACACTCAACAAGTGTTTAGAGAACAAGTAAGAATAGAGACCGAGAATAAAATAAATTGAGGAAAGATGCACCACAGAGGTGTACTTGAGACATATGAATGATTTGATAAAGATATCAAGTTATGATTTTAAAAAAAAATCAGCTTTGATTACACTTATAACAATGTAAGATCCATATGTGATTACCAGAAATAACTGATAGGTGCTAAACGAGCACATTAAGCATGCCACACACTTAATATTTACAGTGAGTATTCAGTTGAAATAGATTAAATGAAATGTATTTATATCCTGTTCAATCACTATTATTTAATCATTTTAAAGTGGCAGTACTGCTCTAAAACTAAGCATACAGAAAATGCATTAGGTTAAAGGTCATCAAAATAAATGTTGACCTTTGTCTGCGTGTAGCTCCTGCAGGGAGGGATTGATTATTATTATGCAAACCACAAGCAGGTGTGCCTGTAACAATTCTCATGATGCATTATCTTTTAGAAACTGGGTGAGTAATTATGAAATTGTTGCAAAAAGGACAATGGCTTTCTATATAAAGACAATCTATGACTAAAGCTGGATGCCAACGAAGTATGCCGTTAGTGCAGATTAATCATATTTGATTTCCTTTTGTAACCATAATAATCTCTGTTCACATGCATACAATGTGTATCTGAATATATGTGGCATTTACATGAATGAGAATTTCACTGCTCAAGAGTTGTTCTTTAATAACACTTAGTTATGTTTTAATTATGAAACGCTTCTCCTAAAATCCCTTAAAAGAAATAAAAACAAAGGAGGCAGTTGTTGGCATTCAAAAAAAAGTAATTATTTGTAAAAAAGGAATAATATTCATTTTTACAAAATTGTGCATAACAGCCCACATAGTTTGTTCATGGACCCATTTGATAAGAAATATTTGATTTGACATCTTGCAGAAATCTTGCCAAATCTGAGCACTTTGTTGAAGCTCCAGTCTCTGTTTATGCTTTATTTCTTCTCATTGCTCTCTTGGAGAAACAATTGAGACATTAATATCTCCTTTGTAATTTTTCTTTCTCGCAGGAATGAGGGGCATCTATTATCACGAAGTTTGCGACTGTCATATGAAGGATTATGAAACGGCAGTGTTTCAGCACACTAATTCCCAGCTTTCAGAGTGGAAAATATTCAAATAGATGGTATGGAAATCCTTGGATAAGCTAAGATTTGAAATGTAAAGCAGGGTACGTGGGAGATCGACCCACTCCCTAATGCTCCCTGCAAGCTCCGCCACTCAGACGAATATCAAAATTCCTGGAGCAGGGAGAGAATCCGCGGATCTGGCGCGTTTTCCGAAATCAGACCTAGTCAAATGGGACCACCGGTCCGACACTACCTAGCAACACACCACAGCATTAAGGTAAGCCTAATGGGAATTAGCATTCTGATGCAATATTACTTCCTTTGGTGTTCCCAGAGAAAAATCACCAAACAGATAAAGCGATAAGTCAACCAGATAAGATGGTCCAACCTGATGCATTTAGGTGAGCGGTAATTACAGATGGAGAATAACCAGAATGTTCTTGTTCTGAACGCTCGGCGCATTGTTTGAGTCCAAACCTTGCAAACAAAAGGTGTGTCATTATGTCAGAGGGCAACAAGAGGCCAAGCGCCGAGTGAAAACAATGCAGCTTCCATTCAAATATATTCAAACCAAACTACAGGAACACCACAATATCCCATCGCATGACAGCAGGTGATTGTATTCAGAGTATGGATCATCTGAAGGGCAAAGGCGGCGTGTGTAGTTATGGTTACATGCGGTGTGGGTGCTTCTAAGGTTGTTTCAGAGGCTTTGGAGGAGAATGGTTTGTAGTAAACCACAGGCAGAAATGTGAAGTGATGAAACGAAATGAGGTATCATCTTCTATGCTTATTTAGATCATTTCTTTCTGCCACACTCCCATGTACTCAATTTCCCACCAAACAACATTGTTGTCGAACTTCATCCCCTACTTAACCCTTCCATCGGTCAATAAATAGGGCGAATGCATGGAGCATTGGCATTGATGAGTCAGTCCCTGACGACCTCGCTCTTATTGTGAGAACACCTAAAGGCCGCCTATTGTGTTGCCATGGCATCCACATCAAACCATGACTACAGTCTTATCCTGAGGGTGGAAATGTCCTGAAGTTTGACAGTGAAATGAAAAATGGCACGTAATGTGGACACTGGATTTGATTATTTGCGCAGACATCCTCTCTGTGGATTTGATGCTTTGTTGTTGTGTTCTCACCTATAGGGGTCATTAATTTTTAGCCCTTTTTTTCGTGAAATCCAGTTGACTGAGTCACAAAGGACCGGTGTTGATTAGGTAACCCCTGGCATCAGAATCCAAGGGCAAATGTCCATCCCATCATGACAAGCTGACATTTGCGAAGGTTTGATGATAAACATTATCTGGCGAGGAGGGAAGGAGGAACGTGAGAGGGAGCGTCTTGATGCAAACGCTCTTATAGGTTTTCTTTTGTCTCTCTCTGCTGCTTTTCTTTCACTCGCTCTCTCCTCCTTTACCAAATATAGCCTTAGAATAATGAAAACAATATCCAGTTTATATCTGCAAGTTAGTGAGACACCCACTCTCATTTGCAGCGAGAGCAAATGACCCTGGGGATGAGTCATAACATCACTTTAAGGCTGTTTTATTCTCTCCTCACAAACACGGCGAAATCCAGCATGCGCCCAGGTATCCTTGCGAGGTGTATGCGGCCAGAGAACGCCGTTACCCCACAGGGCCCCGAGCCCCGCAGTTCTTCCCCTCGATGCCCTTCCGAATCAAGCCTCTCTTTGAACATTTTCATTGAAAGGCTGCTTTTTACATGGGGAGCAAGGTGAAGAGCTAATGAGAGACTTGCACAGCTCTTCTAGCTGATTAGACCTGCCATACATGAAGCCTCCGATAGTGTGATGGTACGTTCATGTTGTAAATTCATAGAATTAACAATGAATAATATATTTTTACAGTATTTATTATTACCCTTTGTTAATGCTCATGTTCATGTTAGTTCACAGTGCATTAATTAATGTCAAGTTTTTATCTTAAAATGTATTAGTAAATGTTGAGATTACCGTTAACCAACATTAATAAATGCTGGCAAAGTTAATTGTTAAAGGAGTCATATGATGCGATTTAAATTTTTCTTTTCTCTTTGAAGTGTTACAAGCTCTTGGTGCATAAAAGAGACTCAAATCCAAAGAGATATTCTTTATAAAAGTTAAGAGTCAGCCACACCTACCTAAAACGGCTCGTTCTAACACGCCCCCACATATCTATGTCACGATGTGGGAAGATTTGCATAACGCCGCCCAAATGTTCACGCAAAGAAAGAAGGCGTAACTTTTATTCTCGCTGTAGTATTGTTGTTGCTGCCATGCCGTGAAGGCGATGTGTGTTTCGTTGTGAAAGCGAAACTACTTTGTTAGGCCTTCCAAAAGAGGACGATATCCGCTTCGTCATGCCTAGAGCTGATCTGTGCTGGTCACTGAGGAAATACATCAACTTCGTGCTGTGGATCGCCGGATCGGCTTTCACCGTGGACGAAGCGGAGTCCAGCCCAGGGTCGTCACATGTGGTTGCCGCAAGCCCACTGGCCGCTCCTTCGTCGAATCCGCTGGTCACACCATTCTCAAGCCCACCCGCCGCCGCTCACTCTAGCCCGCTGCCCTCCACTCACTCTAGGCCTCCGGCCTCTGCTCACTCAAGCCAGCCTCCGCTCACTCTAGCCCGCCGTGTGTTTCGTTGTGAAAGCGAAACTACTTTGTTTGGCCTTCCAAAAGAGGACACGACTAGAAATCAGTGGTTAAGTTGTATTTACAACACTGTTCCAGAACACTTCAACCCAAATATTCAGATGTGTGCAGCACATTTTATGGAGGACTGTTTCCTGATCCTGGCAATTATATTTTATTGTAAAACCTGACAAGATCGTGAAATCAAAAGTGAAAGCATCCGAAGGCCCGGCTTATAACATGGCAAAAGAGGAACTCCCGTTCACAAAATTCAAATCACAAATAATACTACTGATGAAAAAGAACGGGTTGAATGTTAACTACTTTCGTTTCCATATAACTATAAACTACCTTAAAAGTTAATCAGCGTGCATTGATTAACAGCATGTTGTAGCGCAACAACAAAAAAATGCAGCCAACTGAGAAAGTTAATAGCAAAAGAGCGAGTCTGGAGCCCTGAATTGCCCAGCTCCCTCTGTCAATGATCTAGTACCCCCTCGGCACCTGCGTTCAAAAATCTCTGACACCGCCCCTGGTACATCGATGTATTTTTGAAAAGCAAAAATTCAGTTTGTTCAACTCTAAACCCAGTCCCCAAGTAAATTAGGTTATTAAATAAAAAACTAGCAAAACGAGTTGTGCGGTGTCCCCACCACTTTTCAAAGCAAAGTTACGCCACTGCTTGAAGTATTCGGCCAATCACAACGCACTGGATAGCTGACCAATCACAGCACACCTCGCTTTTCAGACCGATGAGCTTTGTAAAAAACGATGTGTTTCAGAAAGGCGGGGCATAGAGGAGAAACAATAATGTACAGTATGTGGAAAAAATGTGTTTTTTTAACCTTAAACCGCATAAACACATTTCATTGCACCAAATACACAAAATAATGTTCTTTTTAGCAACATCATATGACCCCTTTAATTCATGTTAATAAATTAAACCTTATTATTAAGTCATCACATCTAATCACTCATAATTTAAATACAATCGTTTCATCCATACAATGACAATTTACTATGACGATTTTATTTTACATTTATACATTTGGCTGATGCTTTTATCCAAAGTGTCATACATTGCATTCAAGGTACAGAGTATTTCTTTTCCCGAGAATCAAACCCATTGTTAGCACCAGTTAAGAAGGCTACAGGAAGATTATCATTGGGGTCCGGTATTGTTTGCATATTTTTCAAAATATATTTTCCTTTTGTGTTCCACTGATGGAAAAAAGTCATACAGCTCTGGACCAACATAAGCGTGATTAAATGATTTTTGGGTGAACTGTTCTATTTCAAGCTTGATTTTACAGAGCATTTTGAGTAAAGTGTGAAAATGCTTCTGAAGTATTGTGAAGTCAGTATCGTTCCAAATGACTTCAGTGCAAAACAACTTCACTACATCCAAACTGATGAACGAGGACAGTAAATACTGTATCTGCCTTATCTTTTCATTTATCATGCCACGGCATACTTTATATACATGGGCACATTATTCTACTCCATTTCAGATGACTGAAATAAATCATGTTCATTGTATTTGAAAACATCCTCAGTCTGTCAGACCACTCCCTACTATACAGCCGCAGGCTTAAAGCTAAAGTGTTAACAGTCTGTTTTATCAGACAGATATCAACTTTGCTTAGTTTAAAGGAAGAAAAGAACCGGAGAGAGGTACAGGGGGGCTGTAATCGGACCCTGGAGTCTAAGAGGATTTCGATGCAGTAATATTATATGTCGGTCCCAGCTAGAGGCAGACAAAGGTACGCAGCCAAGCACCAGAGCAGAGCATGTCATCTAAATAGTGCCGGGCTTCTTTTTGCAGTTTATTACATCCAACTGCTTTGTGTTGCTTGAGTTTGGCTGGGAGGCGGCACAAAGGAGGCAGTTTGTTCACCCTCGACAAGCATGCTTTTATTTGCACCGGCCCTTTGATGTATAGAGAGAAGCATTTGGAGTAGGATATCCCTAACAGATCAACAGGGAAGAAATCCCACTCTTTAAGTATTGTCTTTAACAATTTCCAGCCTTTCAGCAACTACCGCCTTTATTCACTTTAATGGCTTTACTTTAGACCATTGAGTGAGCTGTCTATTATTATAGCGTTATGGGGAGGGTGGTATTTGTGTCTGCGTGTTTGATTGTATGCATGTCAAACGTGAGGGGATGGACATGTTGGAAATTGCTATACAGTGTAACAGAAACAAGTGGCTTTACGCCAAGCGCGCACATGTTTGCTTAGTGTCAAAACTGAATTGCAGGCCCAATCACAACATTCAGTTTGCACCTGTTCCTTAAGACGAAGCTGAAATAACAAACCTAGACAAGGAGCTAATATGCCATTACCAAGATATCCACTCCTAATGGTAAGTTGTAAATGATGATGCAGCAAAACTGTCAGAAAATTTTCATTATAATACATTGCAAATGATGCATTGTTGTGACTCCACTTCAACAAAAACAATAGTTTCGTGGTTAGTGTATGGGACGAGTAAGCTTGTGTCCTTGATTTAGTTTTAAAGGGACCGTTCACCTATATCAGGGGTGGCGAACGTCGGTCCTGGAGAGCCGCAGCCCTGCAGAGTTTAGCTTCAACCCTAATCAAACACACCTGAACAAGCTAATCAAGGTCTGAACGGTTACTAGGAAGCTACAGGCAGGTGAGTTTTCATTAGGGTTGGAGCTGAACTCTGCAGGGCTGCGGCTCTCCAGGACCGGAGTTCGCCACCCCTGACCTATATGAACGTTTTAACGTTATTTTCTCACCTTCGTGTTGTTTCAAACCTGTACATCTTTCTGTCTTCCATAGAAAACAAATATGAATTATAATTTACTGGTTACTCTTTTCTGTGCGATTACATTGAATGGGACTTGGAGCATGCATAAGCACATAAAATATTTAAATTATGAAAAGGTCACAAAATCCATCGTTTCCAGTAGATTTCAGCAGAACTTGCGACCATAACTGGCTAACAATGCTTTTTGGAAATGCACCCCAGATCGATTTTGTGAATTGAATCATTGATTTACTAAACAATTTGACTCAAAGAAACAAATCAGAGATTTGTGACCGATGACGTATTGTCTTCTTTTATTGCTTTTTAAAGTATGAAAGTTCCCGTTTTCCTTTGTTGTGCGCAGAAAAAGTAACCTGTAACAAACGTTTTTGTTCTACAGAAGAAAAATCATACAGGTTTTTCATTTAAACAATGGCAGATCGTTATTTTTTTTATAGGTGAGGTTATCTGTACAACAAATTAGTCATTTATTTTATTTGTCTCTTTCACACTGTCATGTCTTAATTAGAAAAAGAACTCTATTAAGAAACTTTTTACAACTGCCAATAGTACCACGAGAGACCAAATGCTAACTAAAATGGCCAGCGAAAATGGCCACTGACTCACCAGATGAATAAAAACATAAACAGTGCAAGCGCATATGCTCTTGAGACGCGCAGCTTTCATGTCTAAGACCTTATAAAAAGAACAGCGTTCTTTGATGTCTTTGTACCTAATGATGTCAACAAATTAATTGTCTAATTTTTTGTTTGTCCTATATTTGTCCGTTTAGCAAAGGGTTTTACCACTAGAACTATAAACAGTGTTGTGTATTGCTGTATGAACAGCTCAATATTAGATGTTCATGTACTCCATGATGCAAATAGACAAAACCTCACTGTTGCTGGCCCTTACAAACCTCAGCTATTGAAAAGCATGCAAATAAGTCTAGTCAAATAAACTGCTCCTCAGGATCTATGGGTGCGGGAACATAGTTTATATTCATATAATATTTTGCCTAATAATATTTATATAATTTATACATATACATATCTCTACAACCACCGTTTAATTTCAAAGTGTTATAAAAAAAAAAAAAGTTATCAACACTGCTATAAAACCAAGGCTGCCGAAATCATAAATGTACATAAACAATGGTAAAATGAAAATGTATCCATTTTATTAGGCAACATATTGCATTGTGATATGCAAGTGTGTGACATTAATGTATATTTTAATTAATTATATCAATGTATAAAATTGACATTATGATTACTCTTGCTTGTTTGGCATCACCTTTAATAAATGACATAATGTTGTGCAAGTAAATAATTTTTTATTATGATATTAATACAGGCACCAGCTTCCATAACCTAGTAGCCTACATTAACTGTTATCATGTACGGTATGCAAATAAATGTGTTTGTACTTGAGTGCTTGTGTATGTGCATATTTGCATGTGCATTCAAACATCTCTCTCAGTATAAATATGATCATGCCTAGACCTCTCACAATTTAAACGTGGGTGTGTGTCTATCTAATTGATGTGCACTTACATTAATGGTAAGATTGTCTTTATGTGCATCTGTGATATTATATGAAAGCTAGATCAGAGCTTGTCAGCAACTTAAAAGGCTGTTATAATGGCTACAGAGTGAGTGTATCTATTTAGGAAGCACATTGCAAAGGTAAAGCGCTCTACACCCTACCATGTATCACAAGTTCACTGCTCAAATTTAAAATGGGATTAATGCTAAGCATGACAAACTTTTATCTAAAAAAAAAAAAAAAAGACTGATGAGAAAGTCAATCACAGTCACTCCTCAAAGTCTTGTAGTCATCATAAGTTTGACATCATAAGTTTTACCACTGTATGATGACTCATAATATAAAGATCCACCCCCCCATGTGATTCAGTCATTGGCACTTCTTGATCACAAACCACTAGATGCTTTACTAATTTAAATCATGAGGATTCTTAAGGTTTGATTTTCCAGTGAAGAATACCAGTGTGAGCATCCAATCCAAGATAACAGAATATTAGGCTCAGTCCTTTCACAATTTCTGCTCAATTTTTTTAAGCAATGGATTTAAAGCATAGTCATATTCACCTGGGATATAGTGCTTTGTGAATCACAGGCATTCCACTTCTGCTGAAATCTTCAGAAAAATTCAGTGTGTGCAGTTTTGTTGCACATCAGGGTTATTATAATTAACTTAAACTAAAGCCATAAAAAATTAAATGAAATAAAATGTAAAAAACATACTTTATTTCAGCTAGTTGCCAAGGCAACATTTATCATTTTTATTTAGTTTCACTTGATACTAAAATGGTACTAAAATAACTAATACTGAAATAAAAATGAATAAAATCTATATAGACATTTTTAAAAAAAACTCATAAAAATGACAAAACAGTAAAATAAAATTACTTAAACTTTAAAATTAAATGAAAAACAAAAATCCAAAAAATTAAAACTAATGCAAAATATTAAGAAATATTATATACTATAATAGTACGTATTATAGTATCGTAAAAAAGAAAAAAAGTGAGATGGTGAAAAATGAGCAGTAATATATATGTGATTTGGAAAATAGGGTTGGGTGGCAAGTTAAAAAATGTGTGTGTGTGTGTGTATATGTGTATATATATATATATATATATATATATATATATATAGAGTGCTGAAGACAAGCAGACTAAGGACATGGATTACTGGAACCATGTCCTGTGGTCTGATGAGACCAAGATAAACTTGTTTGGTTCAGATGGTGTCAAGCGTGTGTGGTGGCAACTAGGTGAGGAGTACAAAGACTAGTTTGTCTTGCCTACAGTCAAGCATGGTGGTGGGAGTGTCATGGTCTGGGGCTGCATGAGTGCTGCCGGCACTGGGGAGCTACAGTTCATTGAGGGAACCATGAATGCCAACATGTACTGTGACATACTGAAGCAGAGCATGATCCCCTCCCTTCGGAGACTGGGCCGCAGGGCAGTATTCCAACATGATTGTTATACAAGCTGTACACTCACTACTTTACATTGTAGCAAAGTGTCGTTTTTTCAGTGTTGTCACATGAAAAGATATAATAAGATATTTACAAAAATGTGAGGAGTGTACTCACTTCTGTGAGATATTGTGTGTGTAAATATATATATATATATATATATATATATATATATATATATATGTGTGTGTGTGTTAGTGTTATTAAAAGGAATATTTCATCCCACCTAAATTAGTCAAGCTTGCCAGCAAGTCATTCCAAACCTCCACGACTTTTGACTTATTTATTTATTGTTTGTTTGTTTGTTGATACAATTGAAGTCTATGGTAACCAAGACCCCTTACAATAACATCTTTTGTGTTCTTCAGAAGAATGAAAGTATGCCATTTTGGGAGGACATTATGGTGTGTGAATGATGACAGAATCTTCATTTTTGGAGTAACTATCCATTTAACTTTGAAAAAAAGGGGTTGGAATGATTTGTGACTAATCTTAGAAAACGATAAACTTGCAACACAAATGCCTTCACCTTTCACACACACCGTTATTAGCTGAATCAATTAAGCGTTACTGCGCCTTTAAGAAACCTGTTCAACGGTGAGATTTAACAGTGCGCATGCTTGAGAATAGAGGAATTCTTTAAAAATCCTACAATGTGATTTTCTGGAATTTTTTTTCTCATTTTGTCTCTCATAGTTGAGGTATACCTATGATAAAAATTACAGGCCTCTCTCATCTTTTTAAGTGGGAGAACTTGCCCCACTGTATATATAATGTGTGCGTGTATGTGTGTATGTGTATATATATATATATATATATATATATATATGGGTGGTGGTATTATTCTACCCACGTTTTTCCATATACCCCCACTAGTCTGAATGTAAATCCATCTTGTTGAATCTGTCCTTTTCCCCTGTTTATGGGAACAATGCATATTTATGAACACTGAATATGAATGTTACGCATTCTAATGGTTGTCCAAGTTTAATTCATAGCTGAAACAGTAAAGCATGGCACCAGAAAGGAGTTGTGAGAGAGAGGATGAGAGAGAAATGATGTGAAGAAACTATAGATGTCCCTACAGAAGACTGGACACATCCTTCCACCGACACATGCCCACACCCACTGCCAAGGGTTATTTTTACTGCCAGTTACTGTGTAAGTTGTGACGTGCAAGCCCCATTACTGATATTTATGGAACACAAATTGAAACAGAGAAATGATACGGCATTCCCCGCGGACCCATCCACTCTTAATAGTGGTCGGTAAATGGAGTGAAGAAGGGGACTCAAAAATGCTGACGGTGCAATTATTTCGGCTGCCATACACTTCAGTTCTCATAATGATTTTGGAGACTGAGCGAAGCCCAAATGTAATTAGGCATGACAAACAAGTGAGCTCAGGTGACCTGCATAAAGACAACATTGCATTCAAATAAAACTAGCAAGAGAAAGTATTTTGCATAATGTGACCGTATAGAGTTATAGGATAGACCTTTTTTCTCCAAAAGCCTCTTTTTAAAAAGAAGTTTTATTTTCTTGTTAAACCTGAGTTTTGGGGTTTCTACAAGGATGTACAGTATTTCTCACTTCAGGGGATTCCCTTAAATGAGCCATAAAGAACAGAGCTGAGATCTCACACGCCACGCTAATATTTTTGAATATTTTATAATGCTAATGCATCTAAGTAGTCCAGCCACTCTCTTCTGGCTTTTGTCAGCTAAAATGTCTAACTAAAAATATTTTACTGTTATAATGGGGGGGGGGGAACTCTTGTGTTGAAATAAAGCTCACAATTTGGACTCAATAAAACCTGATCCCGGTAGGACCTAAGATTGTGTATGTGTGTATATTAATATAAGATTGTGTGTGTATATACAATAGGAAAATATATAGCAATGGTTCAGGTTATTAAACAAACTACTAAGCTAAAATGAAAGGCGTCGGATGAGAGCCGGAACGGTGGGTGTAGTCTTAGGTAGGAGATGATGCTGGTGGTCTGACTGTCCTGTAGTTTGAGTTTCTGGGTATCTCTGTTTAGGAGTTACGAGGGAGGGCAGAGGTGGTGCAGAGGGCCGCATGTGAGTCATCCAGGGAGCCTGTGAAAACTGTGGGAGCGTGGAAAGAACAGAGGAGAGGAAAGGAAGACTAGAGTGATGAAGTGATGCAGTTTTGAGAAAGGAGAGGAAGCGATGACGTGTTATCTGAGGGAGGTTCTGGATGCTGCGCTTAGACATTCAGAAGAGCATCAGTGTGGTGTCCTCAATACTGGCTCTGACCCCTCCACATTTTTATACAATGAGGCTGCATTTTATTCTGCTTAACCACTTCAAGGGCCTTGTCCCTAAGCAACATAGCCCTCCATCCATCTCAACGGTCTTCATTTTAAATACCACAAACTATACTCACCTGCCACAGTGTTTACAACCTTGAGCCATTCGTTCTTTGAAAAATTTCTTCCGTAGCATCCATGCTCATTAATGTGTCCTGACAGCGCATTGTTGATCCTCATCTGATCATGGAGAACTAGTACGTGTTAGTCTGCAGTGCACCAAGACCTGCAAGAGCAAAACAAGTCACGCATGGATGAATGTGAGGCAGTAAGCTCAGTAAAAGACAAATGTTTAAAAGTGAACATAAATAAACCTTTGAAAGAAACACTGATCATATTCGGCATAAGCTATGTAATGTGGCCAGAAAAGTGCTGTATTGTAAGGGTTTTGTTTCTGATGTAGTAAATAAGCAGTTATCTATATAATCATAACTATTTCAATCCATAAAGACATGGAAAATACATTAAAAGTACATTTAAAAACTCCTGAAAAACCAGATCTGAAGAAAAGCTGTCTCTGGTTGCATTATATCTTAAGCAGACTGGCAGGGATGAGAGATGCAGTTGTGTGTAATCAACTTATTCTTGAAGTAAAGCAAACCCAAGATGACAACAGACAAACACACACACACACAGAGAGGATCAATTGTCAGGTATATGCTATCATATCCCACTAGTGACTAACAAGCAAATCAGTTAGATTGTGATTGTTACTGGCAGTAATCCAGGGCCTGGTGTGGATGAATGGATGGATGGATGCATGAATGAATGAACTTGTTGAATCAAAACAGCAACTTGTGAGTTTAAAGGAAACAGTGTGTCAGTGCTAACCAGAAAATAAGTTTATGTTTGGAAGGGCTCTGTCCACTGAGCTTTTGAACTTGTTCTCCCTTTCTTTCCTCCCAGCTCGTTTACTGTGCGTGTCCGTGTTGCCCAAGCATACTGTTTACTGTTGCTCTGAGTTATAAATACAATAGCGTTTCATGTCTTTTACAACTCTCCGGCTCGAACGAATCTTGGCTCATATGCGGGTAAATACCACCTATTACTCATGTTACTTTCCAGCACATTTGTAGGACACATCCAAGCATAGCGCCTCGTCACTGCATAACAATTAGATGTCTGAGTGTTCGCGCTCTGATGGAATTTTACTGATAACAGACAACGGTCGTACTTGGATTTCGTGACTTCCACTTCATTCTTTGTCAAGATAAAGGCGTACGGGGGAAAATAACGTTGTCCGTTCTTTACGTTGACAGCGTGCCTCAAGACTGCCGAGGATTCAGCTTTTTTCTTTTCCTATAGTACACCCATAACGAAGCTCAAATCTGCAGTGCACAGATGTAAGTATGGTACTTAAACCCATGTTTTTCCTCTGTTTGGCTTTCAGTAGCACAGCTTTGTAGCAGCAGCAACAAGTCTCCCGAGAACTTGGTCCTACTTGGCAGAAAATAATATTGTGAAATGTGATCTTACCTGACTTATCCCTCAGCTGGGAACACAGCCAAATATGAAAAATGTCTTGAACTGTACCGGTTTCGCGTAATGTTGACATATCACGCGCAATGCACGCACAGACACACGAAAAAAAGTGCACATTGCTGTCTTGGATGCGCAACTTTTCTTATGGTCATTCATTTTCACTCCGCGTCTCGGGGTTGTAGTTGCTACCTAAACTTGACCGCCTTCGCGTCTTTCAATCACGTAAGAGCACTAGCGGCTTTTCTCTGAGTGAGGGCACTGCGTAAATCTGTATAGGGTTTTTGGGTAAATCGCGACTGGTTGCTATTTGTCCTGTCGGCACAGTCACCAAGGTGTTAGAGAGTTTAAGCACGCGGATATTGCAAAGGGTTATTAGATTCATAAGTCACCCAAGTGGTGGGCGATCTTCTGAGCACGGCAGAAGTTCTCATATGATGACTTCAAACAAGACACATTACCTACCAGCATCTGTTGGAGTGTGTGGATATTAAGACACTTCTATCTCTAGGACAGCATAGGGGAACATGGTAAGTAGAACGGAAATACTACACTTAAAGGAATAATTACTCCAAAAGGCATGGCTTGTGTTTACACTGTAGGGTTGGTATCAAAATAACAGATTTTGATGTACGACACATACGAGTGCTCTCGTGCTTATGGACCCTAACGCTGAAGGCTACTTACACGAGGGTTCAGGTTTGCGAACATAAATGTAAAACTTTGTAATGCTGCTGTTTTCTGTGATTCGTAGGTAGAGAATACATTTAAAAAAATCTGAGCAAACCTAACGCAGGCACATAAACAGCCGTAGAGAATATACATTCTAATTGGGTTTGTGCCCTTGTTGCGCTATGTGCCAATCTGCGCTTTGATGCCTTGTTGGGCTTTTAAGCTTTTATACTGAATATCATTTTTACAAGTGCTCTCTCTGTAAGTGAAAAAGCAACATGTGTAGATATGTCCATCTGCCCCGCAGGACAAAAGCAGAGCACCAAGGAGCTATTACTGTGTGATTTGGGGACATGGGTTTCAAGCCATTTGGGGGGACTCCACTTAAGAGGGTTATGAGCGACTTTTCAGATAAGTGATTCTTTTGTTAAGAAAACCACCGGCCAACATGTGATCAAATATTAACAGGACCGGCTTGCCAATGATATATTCACGTGACAAGGCGTGGGGAAGCAATAGAGTAAAGCAATATCAAGTGGCACTTAACGAAAGTATAGATTTTTGCCTCTAAGTAACCTTAGCTGTGCTATGATTTCAGCACTTTGGACAGAGGCACCGGAGTCGTTGAACGCTGCGGACTAACACGGAGTGAGTGGACATCGCCTTTTGTGTTTTGCAGTTCTTTTGCCAAAGCTAGGGAATTGTTTCACTTTTTCCTTCTTTTTTTCGCTTTCGGAGGGAGACCGGTGAAAAAACAAAACAAAGAAACAAACGCGAGGAAAAGAACCAGTCGATAGTGGGGCTGCTTACTTGCGCTTGGAGTTTTGTCGCCACTTAGAGCATGTGAAAGTTGCAATGGTAGAGCTGCTGTAGTGTACGCGTACTTTGCAAGCTCCACTTGGTGCACAGCGTTAACTTTGGGAAATGCAAGTGTTGGTCTTGGAGATCTAACCACTGATAGTGGTTGTCAGCTCTTAAAAAGGTAAGACCTGTTTGTTTTATTCTCCACTTAACTAGCAACCCTTCTTGGGCAGATGTTTTACTTCTACATAGAGAAATGGCACCTCTTTAGGCATTTTAACTTTGATTAGTGGTTACGGATAGAGAAAATGTTGCGCTGTGAGGAAGAGCTTTGGGTAGAGATGGTAGAGAGCAGGCACTTAGTCATGAGGGAAATGTTATCCTTTTACATTTTTCCTCTACTTTACTCCTATGGTTTTACACTATGACTAGAGCAGAAAACCAAACGGTGACAAAGTTTTCAATTAGCTACCACAGCTCTGTCACGAATTCATTGAAAATGAATAATGTATTAATTTCTATATCTCACAGTTCACCCCTATAGAGACGTTCATATTTAGCAGTTATTTTACATGAGTTGTTATTTATAGCGCAACACAAACAATGTAAGTAAATAGTGCATGTCAGTGCGTAAACAGCTGACTTTCCGTCCTCATCATAATCAAATGCGTGCGGAATTCTTGTTGTCTTAAATGCGCAATTGTCTAGCACACGCTTTTCTTTGCTTGCTGAATAATGGGGCTTGTCTTTAATAAAATATACGACTCAGCACGAGCTACCTCCTACTTATTGTCTTGCTGAAAACGAAAAGATCCAGATCTATCTATCTATCTATCTATCTATCTCTGTAGCTGTCATTCTCATCATCCTTTCTTATCAGCTAAATGTTGTTTTCGTTAGCATGGAGGGATAATTTATTCGTTGAATCGATCCTAAAGTGGTGCAACCAGCCCTATCAATGTAATCGCGTCTGTAGCATCTCCGCACTTCGTCATCGTGGACATATTGCTAGTGTTTTTACTACGGACCGCTTCTCCGTTTCATTCATCCCGAGATTTCTCTTTAATAAACTCAGCACGAGCTACCTCCTACTTATTGTCTTGCTGAAAACGAAAAGATCCAGATCTATCTATCTATCTATCTATCTCTGTAGCTGTCATTCTCATCATCCTTTCTTATCAGCTAAATGTTGTTTTCGTTAGCATGGAGGGATAATTTATTCGTTGAATCGATCCTAAAGTGGTGCAACCAGCCCTATCAATGTAATCGCGTCTGTAGCATCTCCGCACTTCGTCATCGTGGACATATTGCTAGTGTTTTTACTACGGACCGCTTCTCCGTTTCATTCATCCCGAGATTTCCACTCCTCTCCTCCAGCATCACCTGCTCATCTCGCTCCCCAGCGCACAGGTCTGTCTGTGCACACGCCGAACAGTTGGGAACCACTTAGAGCTAAAAGCTTTCGCCACAGATAACATATCATGTTAAAGTATTATGAATTGCCTCGCCAAAAATAGCCCGATGGTCAAAACATTGTGTGTGTGTGTTTGTGTGTTCCTATATATATTTCCAGTTAAAGTGAATAAGAATTTGGATAGGCGTGGTCAGATTTTGTTCAGACTGGGTTAGATGGAGCCAGCGATAAGATTGCCTGATAAGGAAATGGCTGAGAGGGTGTCACGCGTATTGTGGAGAAAGCTGGAGAAAAGCTGTGCAAGACAGAGGCGAAATTAGGACAGTCAGCGTTTTAAAGGAGACTTTCGCTGATGATTTTCTGACTTTTATGCCGACTAAGTTTAGGAATTCGTCTCGGTTGCTGAGAGGGATGAGCGGAGGATATTGGCTACGGTCGCCTTTTTTCCCCTTTGTATCCAAGAATCTGATTAAAGGGTGAAGCGATTGAATGACAAACAGACAGACATGAAAGCCCACGGGCGCCTCAGCACTGCGTTAATCAAGAGTCTATCAGGCGGGAGACATTCAGTGTGTCATTTAGCTGCTTTTAAATGATCCTTATGACTGTTTCTCTTTGTCCGGCAGCGTTAGCTCCTCTCGGCACTGCTAAATCGGTAATTTCTCTATTAAACATTTTTTTCCTTATTATAATCGTACGAAACATGTTGTCGAGAAAATCTCTGTTGCCACAGAACAATGTATCGAACATCTGACTTTAAAGTGACATAAATCAAGTGGGACAGCAGCATATGTTTTTGGACAAGTCCGAAAATAATAGCAGCTGGTTTTAGCTATAACTAGATTTTATTATTGCCGTTTTGTCATTGTAATCTTCGTAATGCTCTTGTCGTTTTGTTATGCACATTATTGTTGACATGCAACAAAACGGTCACGACCGCCGTTTTTATGAGCAAATATTTCATGCATAATTTCAGCTCTGTGTTTTTCAACGAAATAATGCTTATTTTTTTTATTACAACTAATCCAGTGGCGAATGCCTAAATACTTATGCATCAATATTTGAAATATAAAAATATTTTTTTAGCTTTGTTTAGAGTCAAATGTTGTTGTTATTAAACGATTATTTGTGTGTGGTTTTATTACACCCCTAACGGCTCGGAGTCATGTTTTCATTTATTGAATGCATTTTTTTATTTCTAAACATAAACCTATATATAATATAATTTTAGTTCATAAGACAGAGAGGGATAGAGATGTGGTGTGGGTGTGGGCATGCGGGGGGAGGGGGCTGGAGGCGGATGCGGGGAGGGTGGGGGGTGCTGGGGGATGGCACGACACACTTTGTATGTACGGAAGGTTTTTTATAGAACTTTCTGCAATGTACGTCATCGGATCAGTCCATAAATGGGGTTGTGTTATCTAGCTGAGAATCTCCCTCTCCGCCCCCCCCTCCCCTCCGCTCTCCGATCGCTGCAGAGTTAAGGGTGGGCGTCAATAACAAATCTGAGCTTGGTAGGTTTTAATTCAGACATCACATAATGCTATTGTGGCATTATATTTTTACAGTTTAATCCGCGTTTCCTTCATCTTCGTTTGACTGACCGCCGCGGATGATAAGGAGATATTTATTTAAGAACTAAATATGAAAATTGTTTTGTTTACGGAGAGCGGCTTTCTTAATTAACTTTTATAGAGATGTACCGACTTATTGCGCCCTGCTTCACTCGCGGGATGAATTTATTATAGGCCTACTGAATATGCAGAGTTCCTTTGGGAAATAAAAGCCTGTGCTCCTCACAATTGCGAAAAAGGAAAATGTCCGGGTTTTTATTTACCCCCCTTAAAAGAGTCTATTTTGCGCACATAAATAGTCTCACAATTTTGCGATCAACAATAGTAATAACTATAAAAAATACCAATCATCATATTGAAATTAATCACAATTTTAATAAAGGCTAATTTCCTGATGCCAAAATTATTTGAATGATACTTCCGACGCTTTTAGTGTGTGATACTATTTGGACAGTATAAGTCTTATATACTATAAGTCAATCAGCATCTCCGATCGCGGGATATTCCGCGCAAGAAAACCTCGAGAGGTTTGAGGAATTGGGGGCGCGCTCAAGCAGGAGCGTCACTTGCGGCGCTCTAGCGCAAAGCGCTCGTTCTGCAAGACGTCGTGTGATATTTCCACTTTATGGTGTAATTCCTCCACAACCTGCTTGTAAACGACGCTCGATATGTATGTTTTTACTGTAAGACTTTTGAAAAGAACCTTGCTATTTAGGGTGCTGTGACCCCATTGTGT
Source organism: Sinocyclocheilus grahami (assembly GCF_001515645.1). Lineage (NCBI taxonomy): Eukaryota > Metazoa > Chordata > Actinopteri > Cypriniformes > Cyprinidae > Sinocyclocheilus > Sinocyclocheilus grahami. The sequence continues at coordinate 466,659 of NW_015505697.1, forward strand.
TTGCATGACTCACTCATTTCAATGCAATGACAAAATGGGAAGATGGGGCACTTGAGCGAGTGTACATACGCAAACGTACGCTCCACATTACAGACTAAACAACACTAAATCATTGACGTTGACTGAGTTTTTTAAAGTATACTCTGCATGATTTATGTTTCATCATTCATATTTTTGTTTACAGCTGGCTTGTGTGGGAAATGTTTGTGAAGACTCAGATACACTCTTAAAAATAAAGGCGGAGTTCCTGTTTCATAGCAAAGTATGGGTTCCTCTAAGAACCTTTCATTAAAAACCATTTTTCTTGGTGTGAAGAACATTTTTCCACAATAAAAAACCTTTTGTGAAATGGAAAGGTTCCATGGATGTTAAACGGTTCTTCGTGGAACCATAGATGCCAATAAAGAACCTTTATTTTTAAGAGTGTATTTCAGTGTGCAATCTGGTGCCATGCTGACACCCATTTTGTGGTTTCTTTTTGTTTTTCATTGCAGCACTGATGGTCAGAAATGACATTGTTCACTTCCCTGTGCTCTGTGACAGTACTGTGATGTGTTTGATAAATGTTGTAAACTGACTTTATTGGCCTGTCACACTATGAACTGGTCTAGTTTTCTAATTTTCTAGCAGTGGCCCAAAGCTCTTTTTTCCCCCAAGAAGCCATCGCCTCTGTTTTTACAGCTAGTTTTGACACTCTAAAAGTTTGTTATCTTGCCCTGGAGTAGTGGAAAGTATTTCACCATTTCAGGTTTGTACAGGTCACAGATCTCCTCCAACATGTTCAGAGAGATGCTTCATTAAGTGTCACAAGGCAACTTCAAAATCCTATTTTGCCATTGTGTGGAAGACCTGTTCTGTCAGCTCCAGGATGGAATATGCTACGATGGGTCAAGACAGAACACAAGACAACAGATGGCGAGTTTTTGAGAAAGCTGAGGTGACGTCATTAGCGACCCGACCTATTGGATAGAGACACGGCCATCGCTTCTGACGCCGCTCCGACTCTCTCAACATTCAACACTTTGAACACGCCGATCCTGATGGTCAAGTTTCAGCAAATGTTTCAGATCTAATGTCCATACTGTATATTTTGTCTTCATTTTGTAGACCCTAAAGTTTCCACAAAGTTGCAGCAAATGAAAGTCAAGGTCTTCCCACAGTTCATCTCTTGCTGTATTCTCATTAGTCCATATGTCCACTTTGTGGTTATCTTAGTTCTGTCTGTGGTGCTGGTGTCAACTTTGTGCTGTATGTGCAGTTCTGAATGAGATCCATGTTGTTTTTGTGCTCCTAATGAGAAGCAGAGTGATTTATTTATGGATTACCTAGCTGGAACAGCCTTAATGCACAGTGTGAGAGTGTACATGAGTGAGTGTGTGTGTGTGTGTGTGTGTGTGTGCGCGCACGCATGCGTGCATTTTACCTCTCTTGGAGTCATGTCGCTCAGTAATTGCTGATGCAACTCTTTGTCATCCAGGGTTTGCCCTCTCCTCCTGTGAACCTATGGGATGAGTTATATTCAACTTGGCTTGTCCCTATAGGAGAGAGGAAGGGACTGTAAGCAGGAGTATGTCAAAATGAGTGAAGGTGAAAGTGTATTCGTGAAAGTATGCAAGTTAAGTAGTGCAAAAAGAAGATGAGAAGGAGAGAAAGAAATAAAGAGAGAGGGAGTTAGTGTGTGTATGTGTGTGTGAGGAGGCAGGTGTTAGCATCCACTCCCATGCTGGGAACAGCTAGGTTTGAAACCGCTCCACCCCATTACCTTATGCAGAGAATAATCATCATCACTATACACCAAACTCATCAATATAAATCTTGCATTGGACTAGATCCAAAAGCAATTGGAGCTTTAGAGTCCTGGTGAAAGTATGGGGCTAATGATGTGGTGTATAGCATGGGGTGAAAGAACAAGGAGTAGTTCTCCTAATCTCCTCCTGGAAGGTCATGTGAAATACTGCATAGAATAAATAGTAAAGCTGGAGTCGAATAGCAAAATTATATCACTGCCCTATTAGTTTGAACATCTCTGACCATTTACCTTACAAATATCAAACAAACCACTCCCATTATTGGAGGAACATAACTGACACTGGAAGAACAATGAATAGTATTAAAAGCAATGAACCAACATCTGGCACATAAGCTCCTTTGGCAGACAGAGGGACTCGAGCTGACAATAGTTTAAAATATCACATACAGAGAGGGCCAGGGAATAATAGGTCCTTGATGTGGTGGGGGCAAGGAGTGAGCTCTTTACTTTGAAGCTACCTTTGTGGAGTCACAATTGCAAATATCAATTTCAGCAGATGATCTATAGTCTTGTCACAAAAAGGTGTTTCATATTAACCTAACGGCTGTCCATTAGGAAGCTGTTGCAGCATTTGGTGGCAGAAAAGCCAATGAATTTAAAGTGAATTTAAGTTGGGCAAATGCAATAACTGAAAACCATAAATTATCTTTTGAATGGAGAACTGCGAATGTAATAACTTAAAACAATAAATTATTATTTTACCGATTGTACAAAAGAAGCTTTCTACATGAAACTAAACTAGATTTCAGGTGTTCACGTGTTGCTAAAGTTTCTTATTTTGTCTAAATACAAATAGTCAACAAAAATGAAACAAAACTGAGTTCGCATTAGCTTAAGTGATTCACTTTGGTAAACAAGGAATCATATTATATATATATAGTCATTGAGACAAATACACCAAAGCAATCTAAAATCTTCTCTCAGGCTACAAGCATTTTCCCTCACTTTGTTTTTGTTCTTTTCAAATACTTAATCATGCATTGTTAAATGTCTTTGTCCTTAAGGAGTGAATACCTTTTTCATTTTTTCTTTAGAGTGCTAAGACTAGCGTCTGAAAAGTGTCTGTTACCACAATTCTTTTAAGTTGGAAAAGTCTTATACATCTGTAATGAGTGGTTTTGTTTCTTAATCCCCCTATGACATGGAGATTTAAGCAAATGCAGTTGTGGGGGAATCAAGATCATGCAGACCAATCTATCCTGTCCTACCTGCCCCTTTCCAAACAACTGAGCAGGTGCATGTGGTCTTTTTGCCAAAACCATAGAGCTGCCACTCATGCCCAATTAAAGTACAATCATGTTTTACAGTGAAAGCCGTTTGAACGTGCTCCTACCAAGCCCCAGCCATATGGATCAAATACAGCTGTGTGGGTGAAGTATTTCATCAAGCGTTCTGTATCTTATTTTGTAGATAGAGAGCTTGAAAGATCACTGAAGGCTGGATGGTTTGTCATATGAGAGGTTTGATTGATGGAAACCTGGTTTGTTGTATATTCAATGCCTCATAATGAATCTGGCTTCAAAGGCCTAACAAATGGGACACAAAAAGCATGAATTAGCAGCTTTGTTTACCTAACAGTTGAACCGATTATTTCGGCATTAACCATGAAAGTCACCTTTTTTATTTTGGACATTTAAACACCTGAAACCGTGACTGGATTCTTTTTTGCGGCGGCTACAACCGCATTGCCACTCACTTTCTGTGACCCATCTAAAACACCTGTACTGCCTGTGTACACAAACATAACTGATGTTTGCACATCATACCATACGATGACAGGAGATTGTGATTATCATGCGCAGCTCAAACGCACGCATATTAAAAGCAGAACAAACATGTCCGTCAAGGTAATCTTGTCTTCCCTCGCTGCTTTGAATGAGACAGAAGGTCTCAGTTATTGCCAACTCAGTCCCAGAGCAATAAAGTGATTCATCGTCTAGATTACCGTTTAACAGGAAGTTGATTGAGAGCATAATCCATATTGATTCTCTTGATGGAAACAGGAAATAGCAGAGTTAGAAATAAAATTGTTTGTTGTTCCTGGTGAAAAGGGACCCCAGAGGAAAATAGAAAGCAATTGCGAGCTGATGAGTGGCACTGCCCCCTAGCACCACTCCTTCTAGCCCCACCGCCCTTTTCTTCTCATCTCCCTTTGAGACCAGAGAGAGACGTCATCAGGGATGTTGTGCTCTCGGCCTCCACCCCCTGCCACACAACTACACACCGGTGCTCTAGTCTAATTAGGAGGTAAAGATACAATTTAGTCAGCGCTGTGCGCTAACGTTCAGTAGTCAACAATAACTGACCTTCGCCCTTTTACATGACACCTCAAAGCCATGTAGCTCTGTAATATATTTAAGGTTATGTATTACCGGTAGGATTTGGATGAGAGATGGCATTGGTACTCCACCTGCTGTCAGGTAGGGCAACAGAAGGGATTTGGGTTTCACTTATTGGTAAGCCTTTGCAATATATATAAATACTTCTCTCATTAGGGAGACGACAGATGTTTGCTAATTGGGATCATCCTGAAACTGGGGCGTTACTGGGCTGTGCTGCTCTGTGTGTGTGTAAACCCACATTAAGGTTGTCTTGAGAGCAGGAACGCTGACAATAATCCATCCGTCCTCACAGGCGCGACACATCTGGAGGAATGAAATAAGACAGAATCATTGAATAATCCTCAGGCAGGCACTTTAAATTCCTCGCTATATTCAGCAGAGGTAATTGCTGACAATGTAAGAAGCTTTTTCCATTACGGGGAAAGCTGACAGACTGAAGTATCTTTTCATGCCCGCAGAAGCAGCTTGTACACACATTTTGCGCGCTGCCTGATTTGATTAAGATTGATCTGTCCTCCACAGCTGTATCCTCAGCTCTGGGTTTTTCCATGCTTGTTTTTGACCATTTGAGAGGAGAGATTAAAGATGCTCCCACCTCATCTCCCTAGCCAAACACACACACACACACACATACATTGGTGCCCACACGCTCTCTCACACACACACCCCTCGTGGACTGCGACGTCACTGAGCGAGGGGACTTTGAGCTCATTAAGTAGAGGGCTGTGATATTCTGAATCGAGACTGTGGGACTCCCAACCGGCCTATTTATAGAAAGCACATCTCCATGGCAGTCATCGCTGCGCTAGCAAATCGCAGCCGTGGCCCCAGACACCAATTAAGAATGAAACAAATGCCTTTTAGACAGGGCGTGTCCCTCCTTCTCTCCTACCGGCCCATACTGCCTTCTGCTCTGGGAGTAGATCCTCCCTCTGCCTCTTCCTAAAGCTGTGTGGGGCATCGGGAGGACAGCACACAGAGAACTGGCGAAGCCTTGCTGCGGTGCTGGATATTTTTAAATGCACTCCCCCCTCCGCCCCCCTTTCCCCACCCCTACCTCTCCCCTTCTCCTTCTCCTCAGAAAAGTGAGAGTAATGGGTATTTTTTGTTGTTGTGTATGCATGTTCCCCTGTCTGTTCGTATGCGCTGGGATGCCGTTGGATGCAATGAATCGCAGTGACTCATAAAGGGACTTCAGAGAGGTAAGAGAACACTGCAGAGAGGAAGGGAGAGAGGAGGAATCAAATAGGTTCACGGTTTCCTGGAATTTTCATGTAGTTGCGTTGCTTTCATAGTCTGGAAAAATGTCATTGATTAGAACATGGCAGTTTGTGTGTAGGTCTGAATGAGTGAATGAATGACTGGGGTCTTTCTGCATTTCTCCTTCTCTGTGTATCTTTCTTAAATCACTCTATTTCAGTTCGTTCTCTGCATTCTTACTGTGACTTTCCTTATCCCTCTTTTTATGAAAAAAAGAAACCTTTTATGATTTTAGTAGTAACAATTATGTATTATTGCAGTAAATATCCAAATGTAAAATAGAGTGAATTCAGTATTGAATTGCTCATAAAAACCCTTGATGATAGAAGCTGTTCTTTCATTTTTTGACTTCACCTATATCTGTTCTGTCTGATACTCACACAAGCAGTTCACACACCTCTAAGGGAACAGAGGAGGCAAGGGAGAAGGAGGAAGGGAAGGGGAAGAGAGAGACGGAGGAGAGTGGGAGCAGTTCTCTCGTGTGTTCCTCTTAATGATACTCCAGGGTCTCTGAATTTAGCCCGCTGTATTAGCTGGTGAGGGAAGGGGGGCACAAACGTGCAGGTGTGTGTGCAGGGACGGAGAAAGCGTGGAGTGTTAGTTGCGCTTCCACGGGCCGGTAACTGAAAATGAAACAAAGAAATAACAAGTTGGCACGTTTTGTTTGTGTCGTACTTTGTAGCGCATTACGGAAAGGATTTGCGAAGCTTCGTTGGGCACAATAACACATGGCCTTTAATAAAGGTGTTTAACATAACGTTTATTGCAGTATGGTGAAAGAAAATGGTTGCTTAACGTTGTGTTGTGTTTTCTCTTCCTCCCTCCCCTTTCCTCACTCCCCCCCCATCCCTCTCGTCTTTCCTCTTTTGCTGTCTCCAGTTCCAACAGGTTAGAAGAGTGATGACCATCCTGTTCGTTACTATGGTTATTTCATACTTCAGTTGCATGAGAGCTGCGCCCATGAGAGAGATCCCGGGCGTGCAGGGGGGTCACCGGGCCGAGGGGTACCTGGGCGCCGCTGCTGCCATCACCTCAGGCAGCCGAGGCCACGGGACTCCACAGAGTGGGGGCGGGCTGCCCTCGCTCACGGACACTTTCGAACAGGTGATTGAGGAGTTGCTTGAGGTGGAAGGAGAAGCGACGCAGCAACTGGACCCCAGGGCCGACCAGGGCCAAGGAGGGGGTGGTCCCGCAGCCATGGCTGACTCAAAGGACGTTGACATGTACGCCTCGCGGGTGATGATCAGCAACCAAGTGCCTTTGGAGCCGCCGTTACTCTTTCTCTTGGAGGAATACAAAAACTACCTGGACGCCGCCAACATGTCGATGCGCGTGCGGCGGCACTCGGACCCCGCGCGGCGAGGGGAGCTCAGCGTTTGTGACAGTATTAGCCAGTGGGTGACGGCTCTGGACAAAAAGACGGCCATAGACATGTCGGGCCAGACGGTCACCGTCCTGGAGAAAGTCCCCGTGACTAACGGTCAGCTGAAGCAATACTTTTACGAGACCAAATGCAACCCCTTAGGGTACACAAAGGAGGGCTGCCGAGGAATAGACAAGCGACACTATAACTCACAATGCCGGACAACCCAGTCTTACGTGCGAGCCCTTACCATGGATAGCAAAAGGAAGATCGGCTGGCGGTTTATACGGATAGACACTTCGTGTGTATGCACATTGACCATTAAGAGGGGCAGATAGTGTACACAATGTATAGATTTTATTGAGAGTTCTAAAAAAGAGACATAAAATAAAAATATCTATTTGTGTAAATACATAACAGGGTAAATTATTCCGTCAGATGAAAATTTTATGGACTGCATGTAAAAAAGATGAAGTTTATACAGTAAAAGTGATACTACAGTCTATTTATTGAACATATTCATGATCTTGTAAACAATTAAAAAAAGATCTGATCAGTCATTCGCGCCCAGTTCAAATTACTATATCACATTCCTCGAGACATTGTGTTTTTTACGTTGCCAAGATTTTGAGAGATGAGGAGAGGAGGGGGTGAGGAAGAATTACATTCAAGGGAAAAAAAAGAAAAAAAAAACTTGCATGCTGCTTCAATATTGAATTGAGAAACTGTCCACTTTGGGAAAACAAGGAAATGATTTCCGACCAAAACATTCCGTTTACATTCTCAACCATAACAGGATTTCCTCCTCTCAGTACTCTGTCTGTTTACTATCCTCAACTTCTCAAGGTAATGTTGGAAATACATACTATGTCAAGGTGCTGTTGTCAAAGCTTTGCTGTTTATTTTTTTATCCCCACAAGATGAAAAAATATATATAAAATATATATAAAATTTATTCATTGACATGTGTTCTGGATTAATATAATTCATTTTGTATGTTGTGAAGTTGTTTGCAATATTAAATTGAAATATTTGAAGAAATAAAATTACTATAGGCAACTGAAAAACAAAACCAATGTCAATAAAGTTTGAGCTCTCCCTTTGCAGGTCTAAATTTGGCACAAGCTTTGGAGAGAACCTCTTCTCTCACAGTGAACATACATTGGATCCTACATTCAAATGATTTCGAAAGGGATAGAGATCCATTGAAGTACCTCCTATTCTCTCACCATATATAAATATCAGTATAATCAAGAGGATCAAAAGCTAGTTTGAAGAATTTCGCAAATGCAGATGAACACATCTATCCAATGTAGATTCAGTTCTCTTCCACAGAAGAACAAACAGTCCAAAGAGTTCTCAGGTAAGACCTATTGTACACTTGGCATGTAAATTCTATGGAAACCAGTCCCTCACGTAATGTTGTCCAGTCAGAGGGTACAGGTCGTCATCACTAGCACTGAGAGATTAGGATTTTCTTTTGTCTGAAAGGTAGATCAATGGAGTCAACACTCCAATGCACTCTTCGTGATATCTGATACACCTGAATACAGACACAGACCTATACACAAGCCTGCTTTCCTTCAAAGGCTGTTATCAGACAACAGAACAGAAATTGTGTGACACTGATACACTGCCACAGATAAGGGAGGACACGGAGTTTCATCTGTTTATGGTAAGTATCTCACTGCATCATAAGTACATGGACAGGGCAGTAAAGAAAGGATGCTCAAGCAGAAAGTCCCAATAAATGATCATGGGTGCATCTTTCTCAGCAAACACATACCATTTTCAGACATATCTGAATCAAATCAAACACCATCGTGTTGATTCAACAAAGAATCATGGTACAGAAACTATAATCATCTATCAGTGTTGCTTAATGAGTAAAACCCTTATAAAAAGAAAATACACAGTCTAAGCCTTTTTTTTACTGCAAAACGCAACCATATACAGCAAGGAAATAGACAATACAATGTTCTCTTGGTGCATTTTACCCGAGAAACATCTTGCATGACTGAGTTATTTTTGTGAGGTTCAGATTTTCCCCAGTTCAAAGTAGTCCTTGGTAAGACCCAGCAGGGCCCTGTCCCATTTGCTACAGAAGTAGGCCATTCTATTCTCTGTTTCCCTTTCTACAATACCAGCAACTAAACTCCTACAATCACTGTTTTAGCAAGCTGGTCCAGTTTGTTTTGTGGCTTTGATCAAATATGAGAACATGAAAAGAGTATAAAAAAAAACCTAACAGAGCAAAATACAGCATCTAATGATAATGCCATAAAATAAGTTCAATTTTATTTTGCAGATTGATTTTGCATATTCCGATGCTCATATATGTAGATGAATCCTTACTGCAAAACGCAACCATATACAGCAAGGAAATAGACAATACAATGTTCTCCTGGTGCATTTTACCCGAGAAACATCTTGCATGACTGAGTTATTTTTGTGAGGTTCAGATTTTCCCCAGTTCAAAGTAGTCCTTGGTAAGACCCAGCAGGGCCCTGTCCCATTTGCTACAGAAGTAGGCCATTCTATTCTCTGTTTCCCTTTCTACAATACCAGCAACTAAACTCCTACAATCACTGTTTTAGCAAGCTGGTCCAGTTTGTTTTGTGGCTTTGATCAAATATGAGAACATGAAAAGAGTATAAAAAAAAACCTAACAGAGCAAAATACAGCATCTAATGATAATGCCATAAAATAAGTTCAATTTTATTTTGCAGATTGATTTTGCATATTCCGATGCTCATATATGTAGATGAATCCTCTTTAAAAAAGTGTTCAAAACATATCAATTTAATATTTTCTTTTTTTATCTGTTCATTTGTCACAGAATAAACGATAAAACCACATAATCTAAAACCTATCCAGAAAACCAGATCATTATTTTACTGAATGGCACTGCTCACTAGGGACTGTATCTTCTACCGAAAGGGAAGACACCAAATGAATTGTCTTAATAAAATAGTATTTGCAACTAATATTCTAAAGTCAAAACGTATATAAAATGATTACAGAAATCCCACTGTAGTCGTGCCAAACAGTAGCCTGTAACTATACTCACAATATAGCACGACTTCTAGTACCTTATGCTTAAATATATTATATATTCCACATATATAATAAAACAAAATGATATTTCCTCGGGCTGATCATATTAAAATTGTGTTTGTTATGGTATGCAAAGTGTCTGCACAGAAGCAGCGCAGGAATGATGCTCTTGACTCGCCCTTTAATCTCTGCATTAGCCACAGCGCTTAAGCTCAGCTAGCTAACTTACCAGCAACAAACACAGCAGCCGAGTCGCGAGTCTGGAGCTTTCGCCAAACGCAAACTCAATATCCAGGGCTAAAATGGCCTCTTTAGGAGAACCTGTGCGTCTGGAAAGAGGTAAGCCGCTCACTGAAACGCTTTCTGTTGAATGTAATGCTCGGAAGCTTGTGTAAATCACGCTTTTTGCTCTTAACATCCCGCTGTCACTTCATGAGGATGGATTAGTGGACGACAGCGAGCTAGCTGCTATTCGCTGTATCAGATCATTCGTAATATTCAATAAATTCCACGACGTCTACGAAAGCGTATAAAATGTGAAGTATGAATCTTTTTTTCTGTCGTTAAAGCGGCGTGTTTACGCTCAATGAAAGCAAAACACCAGGCTAGCTGTCAGTAGCAGTGATCTTTTGTGTGCACTGTTAGCATGTTCACTCCAGGACAGCGTTAATATTAGAGATCAGTGTATTTGATTGTTTCTGCTGGTTTAGTACAGTCTTTCAGTGACATCTTGACAGCCAGCATCTTATTTGTAGTCCAACTGACAGTTTATGGGGCTTTAAGTTGTGAAGAGTGAGCGTTGGCTAGTCGTTTAGCAAAAGCGTTTAAGCATTTTGATTTTGCATCTCTTTTGATATTCGTGTCTTTAATAGTATTACGTACTGATATGATTAAAAATATTTGCAGAATGAAGAAACCTAAGTTACTTCTGTGGCTGAAGCTGAGAACCAAAAATGTCTTTCGTTTAGAAGTTATTTTATATTTCAGATTAATTAACAAACTGTATAACTTCTTAGTTGTAGAGAAATGTTATAATAATAATAATAATAGTAGTAGTAGTAATTATTTTCATCATCATCAAAAAAAATCACGACAAACAATTATTTGGCTTTAAGGAGAGAGAATTTACGTTCTGAAATATTTATTTGACCATGTAATGATTATTAGGCATAGATGTTTAGCCAAAGACAACTTCAGATTGAATGATGCAAATGATTGTCCACAGCCTCGGTCATGCCCTCATTGTTTTGCATATGTCCTTTTCCAGACATATCTCGTGCCATTGAGCTGCTGGACAAACTCCAGAGAACAGGGGAAGTGCCTCCCCAGAAGCTGCAGGCGCTGCAGAGGGTTTTGCAGAGCGAGTTCTGCAATGCCGTACGGGAGGTGAGTGTGCCAGCATCACATTGATGCATTCAAATGAACGCAAGTCCTTATGTAATCTTGTAACTCATGAGTGTAAAAAGTGCAGACTGTTTTGTCTTGTTCACCTGCGTAGGAGTAAATTTGGTAAATATGCCAACAGACATTACTTTTAAGTGCGTAATTGTACTTAAAATATTGGGCATTATTTTAGGCCATTTGATTGCCCATGATGATTTCGGTTGTCTTTTACATAACTGTGCTTGTAATTATTAGAGATTTGACCATTCAGAAGAGATTCCTCATGAAAATATAAAAACTTTACATCTTTATTCTTGAAATCTGAAATAAAATCTGCTTACAATCATTTTCACTAACAAATCATGACTGAAAGATTTGCCATGCATTTACCATAAATTTACCAAAAAAGTAGGAGCAACTGAAACCACATATACGCAAAACCACATCCCCCTAATCAAAATCAGATTAAATGTTATTAATTTTTATCATATAAAGTGAAAGAGCAAGAAAAGTGGCATAATAGCTTGAGCTGTGAGGTTTCTCTGTATAACAACGCATGTAACACATGTACAACTGGATGATGAGAGGTCTGTAATCTGGGTCTGTTTAAAAGGTGTTTATTATGTATGAACTGGTTTTGAAGAGCGCACGTCTTTAGAAAGTGTCATGTTTGCTGAGAGTGACGAAAGGCTGTGAAGGAAAGGTTGTGTGAAAGTCCTTGTATGGAGATGATTTTGGCATGTTTTATGCAAATAACAAACCTCTGGCACACAGAAGCTCATTTAGAGTACTCCAAATTCATTACCATTAAATTTAAGAGCAAGTTCATGTCGATTAGGTTGAATTTTTTTGTTAGAGCTTCTCCTGTGTGTACAAATATGAAACAATCCACGCAATTATGAATGAATGAGACCCACTGTCGTAAAAATGCTGTGGACCATTGTGCATAAATCGGGGGGGGGGGGGGAACCAAAGACAACAAGGTGTGAAGGAGGTACCAAAGAACAACATAGACCAGTGATTAAAAAAAATATACAGAGCAGACGGAAGTTGTTTCATGCTCTCCCCCCACCCCCTTTCTGCTCAAGTACTCGGCTCATTTACTCAAGTCGTTATGACTGAAATTGCCCTCATCACTAATGCTTATGACAAAGTGCTCATTAGAGTAGTACATGGGTAGTTATTGTTGTGTAGAAGGACTGGATTCTGGATATTGATTCTGATGTCCACAAATAGCATCAATCCATTTGTCTGTTTCAGACTGGGCATAAAACTCCGCTGTAGTGTTCTGTTGCCCATGTAGTGAATCTAAGACTGTTGGCACTTGACTGGTCTCCCTGCTGCTTGGTCATCTGTCGCGCTCACTGAAGACTGAAGTGATGCTCACAGCAGAGATGCGCTTCTTTGCCTTACGTGAGAGCCTAGAATAAAGCAGAGGTTTCTGAAAGCAAAGATTTGTGGAAAGATTGGTTTGCATAGGCTTAAAGAGGTTTTGGACGGAGTTAATGAAGATCATCATACGCAGGGCTCGCAAAATCGCTAGCCCGACGTCCCGGGGCTATTGTGTTTTCCAGTCGGGCTACCAAAATGTATCACTGCCCTGCCCTACGGGCTATCTTGAACAGTGATATAAAAATCCCTTCCTTGATTCGCTTTGTTCACTCGCTTGTAGGGGTGAAACGGATCATAGTTTATCATTTACACGTGTTTCTAAGTCTTACCAATTTAAACATTCAAGCGTTTTAAACCATTCATGCGCATGAAGAATTCAGTTCGGTGCTCGCGCGCACATAGAGAGTCATTTCAGGCAGAGCACAAACAGAATTGATTCCTCTTTAGCTTGAACGGACACATACACGCAAAATTATCTCAAAATAACTATCTCGGCAAGTATTTTCATGTCTTAAATGAACGTAAACAGTGGAGAAAGAAATCGCACGTACATCATTATATTGGATCCGTGCATTCGGTCTTTAAAGGGGCAGCAGCCTATAAATACCTGCTGTTCCATAAGCGCCACCTGCTGTCAGAGAGTGACATTTGCGTCTCATTCAGCCCGTCTGCTGTTTTTGTTTTGTTCAGATTTTTTTATGTAGTATCACAAAGCTGAAGTCAGACCATTTTGTTTCAAATTTCAAAATTTTACATTCTAAATAACGTGTGCAGCATCTTTGTTTGGATTGTGATTAAAATACACAGGCAAAACCTTAGTTTTCTTGCATGGAGAAATTTCCTTTATTTGTATTAATTTATTTGATTTGGGATTTGTTTTAAAATGTCAAGTTAGTATGTTGTTTGACATTTTCAGTTTCACAAAATAATGTGCAGACTTTTGGTCTGAGAAATAACAAAAGGACACCTTTTTAGTATCACAAAGCTGAAGTCAGACCATTTTGTTTCAAATTTCAAAATTTTACATTCTAAATAGCGTGTGCAGCATCTTTGTTTGGATTGTGATTAAAATACACAGGCAAAACCTTAGTTTTCTTGCATGGAGAAATTTCGTTTATTTGTATTAATTTATTTGATTTGGGATTTGTTTTAAAATTTCAAGTTAGTATGTTGTTTGACATTTTCAGTTTCACAAAATAATGTGCAGACTTTTGGTCTGAGAAATAACAAAAGGACACCTTTTTTCAAATCTGTCTTAAATCTCATTTTGTTAAAAAAGAAATTGTATTGTGAAATCAGTATCGTGACTCATATCACATCGTGAGTTGAGTGAATCGTTACATCCCTATATGCTACTAGTTTTTGCTGTGGTATCGAAGTAGTAAATTGTTCTTCAAATAATAAGTGTTATTTAAATAATAAAGAACCATATTTTTTTTGCTCATCTGAAAAATGATCCGATCTGTGACTCAAAATGTGATATGATAATGTAATATAATCTGAACTGTGAGATTTGTGATCCGTTGCACCCCTAATTTCTTGACTTGTTATTTGAAGAAAAAATACAATATATTTTAATCGGGCTAGTTAAATTCATTTTTGGGCTACCAAAATCTGAAGAATGCCTGCCTGAAGGGCTACCACGGATTTTGAAATTTTGCGAGCCCTGATACGATATGATATTGTCTATAAATCTAAGCACTGATCTGAAATTATTTGGTCCGTCATAAACTGTATTTTCAGTTTTCAGCAACAATCTAAGAGAGAGATGTTTCTTTTTTTAAGTTACAACACAAAATAATATTGTCTTGTCACTGTTTATTTATTTGTAGCCATGTATTAATGTTGAAAACAGTTATTTTTGTGAAAACTGTTATTTTGTTTGTTTTGTTTTTGATAAATAAAAAGCTTAAAAGGATTGCATTTATTTGTGCATCTTTGCTAAAACAAGTATTAATTACAGTGTATATCAGTCAACTTTGGATAAAAAAATGATATTATTAAATTGCTGATTTACTGATAAAAATTATTTACTACTAATAAAAAACATTGTAAATTATATTAGTATTTTAGGTTGCTTTAAAAAAAAAACTGTACTGTTATTTTTTTCTCCTCACTGTTGAGTGTGAGACTTGTAAATGCATCATTAGTTTACTGAAACCTCCGGCCCTTCACTTATTTCTGTGCCTATGCAGACTTATTACACCTGGCCTCTGGATGGACAAAACGGTCTAGATTTTGTGTGTTTTGTGACTCCAAGGCCACCCATGATTTCTCTGGAAATGCTTGTTTAGGCTGTTGCTTGACTTAAGTGCTGTACCTTTTGTGATGGATGCATAAAATAGTTGATTGGTAACTCAACAGCTTTGCATCTTAAAGATTTAGCTTTACACTGAACCTCTGAATGCATGCTTGATTCTCAGATAAACACGCATGACTTGGAGTTGAATGCTGAGGCAGTGTGGTGGACATATAATTTCGGCCCTAAATGGAAGATGAAACAGCGGTTTAGCATTTGCCGAAGCATCAAGAGCAAGCCATGTAAAGAGATTGATTTGATATTATATTCTCTTAATGGCATGGCATTCCACTCACCAATTACAGCTGGTTTAAGACACACGTGCTGTTTTTCTGGTGGCTATTCACTGAAGATCTGATCCAGATGAATTTAAACAGCTTTTTAAGGGTGGATTAAGATTCACAAGTAATTTAGTTGTGACTAAACTGAGATGGATCTGGGAAACTGCCTCTGGTTTAAATTGTACATCTGGTTTTGTTTACCTGGCAGTTTAAAGGGTCATGAAACCCCAAACTACTTTCTCTAAGATTTTAGCAGAGGTGTTTTTCTTGCACATCATAGAAGACAATGTTGGCATCTGTTAATTTTAATTACTGGAGAAAACTGGTTAATATTGAGCTTTTTTGCACTACTTTCATCTTTCGGGTTTAAAATCATCATGTTGAGGTCACGGTTTGTGATGTGGCAAAGGACTGTAATACTTTGATGGTGCGTCGGTGTCTCATAATTAATAAGCTTCACTTATTCACAACAGCATGTGTGACAGACACTTCAGACTGTGAGATTGCGTATATTAACTAAGAGAAACGTTCATGGATCGAAGGAGAGTGTTGTTTTTTTGCTTTGTTAGAGTTTGGAACAAACGTGATTCATTCACTTAGTGAGTTCACTTCGATGCAGAGTGCAAATGCAAATGGCTGTGCATTTATTTGGGTTTTTAACTCAATGGGAGCGAAATGAAACTGAAACTGAAGTTGTCTGTGTAGTGCACTTTTGTAGCATTTTTCAAAACTGTGGTGTGAACTAACTAGTGCTGAAACAGGGGGTTACATGACCCTTTAAGGCTGTAGAGGTTGTACTGTATTTGTGTGTTTGTGTAATTCATGCAGTGTTCTGTCATTTTCAGGTATATGAGCATGTGTATGAGACAGTGGACATAAATAGCAGCCCAGAGGTGAGGGCGAATGCAACCGCAAAGGTAAGTTCCTGTGTATTTGCTAATTGAATAGATTTTTTTTTCTGTAACTAAACCCGTTCACACCTAGGAAGATAACTATAAAGATAACGATAAAGATATAGTTCTAAAAATCGTTCTCAATATTAAAGAATAGCAGAGTTCACACCACAACTATAACACTTCCAGAATGATTTTTTTCCCAGCTAAAATCATTGACAGCCAATCAGAATCCATCCTGCTATCTCGAGCTGGAGAATTTAAAGCGGCAGACGCGTGTGCGCTTAGAATAAACTGACGATATCGTCCGCTGGTGTGGGCGCTAATATAGTTATCTTTATAGTTATCGTTCTTGGTGTGAACGGGGCTTAACAGTATTCTGCTAACTATTTTTAGCACGAGCATTGTCAGAAAGTTAATCTTATTATCTGATTGGCTTGGTTGTAATGCCTTCTTTAACCCCAGACTGATGGCCTAAAAATATATGAGCATCTTATTTGTGGCCATTCATACTCATACTCACACTTTTTCATATATTTTAATATTTATATATAAATAAACACATTTTTAAAAATTATATTTATTTATAAAATAGGTCTTTATATGAATACATATCATTTATATAATTTATATAATATACCTTTATTTATTTATATATAACTAATAAATAACTTTTTCATTCATATATTTTAAAATGTGATTTATTTCTGAATTTTCAGCAGTATTACTCATGATCCTCATGATTTGGTGCTCAATAAATATTTCTTATGAATGTCAATGTTGATAACCATTGTACTGCCTATTTTGGGGGGAAACCATGATAGTTTTTTTCTGGATTTTTTGATTAATGGAAAGTTTAAAAGAACAGCATTTGTTTTAAATAGAATTTTTCATCTATAAATGTCTTTACTGATACCTTTGATCAATTTCAATGTATCCTTGATTAAACAAAAAATGTATGTACATGTACACTTATTGCCTTTGCACCAAGACTAATAAATTGTTTATGCCACTCATAAGTGTTTGATTTATGACCATCTTCACTCTATTCCTAGGCTACAGTGGCTGCATTTGCAGCCAGTGAGGGTCATTCTCATCCACGTGTGGTAGAGCTCCCTAAAACAGAGGAAGGACTGGGGTTCAACATCATGGGTGGGAAGGAACAAAACTCACCCATCTACATCTCTCGCATCATTCCTGGAGGCATCGCCGATCGGCACGGCGTCCTGAAGAGAGGAGATCAGCTGCTGTCTGTTAATGGAATGGTATGTACATTAGGCTTGCCGCGATAGACGGTGTTGACGGTGCTGACGGTGTTAAGCTGCAACACCGGTTACATCACTTGCCCACCGCGTCACCGACCCCCACCGTCGTTTTGATTTTTTTATAGTAATAAAAATCATTTAGTTCAGTAAAAGAACAGACACTACAATTAAAAACTGAATGCGGCTGCTCAATGCAGCGTGCCGAACGACAGTCGCATCACAGATCAGATTTCATTTCTCCAGTGAGGAGAGTGAGTCGAGCTGACTGACAAGAAGAGTGAGGTGAGACAGACAAGACGATCACGGATGATTTAGTTTCTAAACTAGATGCAAAAGCACCTGTTTGGCAATATTTTGGATTTTGAAAAGCCTGTTGACTTTGGCCGTTTATCTAAGGTGATTTTGGAAGTTTTTTTAAACATTCGTTTCTTATTTAATTGGTTCCACAGTGTTTGCTGATTTTTACTTTATTTAAACTGTGTCATTTATTTATTTTATTTGACATCATTTTGCTAATAAACGTTCTGCGTTTCTTATTTATTTGGTTACATATTATACGTTTACTTATTTCCAATTTTGTATACCTATTAAACTTTATGTAAGTTATTTGTTATTTTATATTGGGCATAGCTTGCCCTTTAGCATGGTGTGTTTTTATTTGTTTTGTTAATAAAAGTTCTATGTTTTATATATACGCTAAAGTGAGTTTGACGTTGTATTTTGTTGTTGCATTCAAGCAATTGAAGCCGAACTGCCGCTAATTCAAAAGTGAAAGTAAAAAGCGCACGGCGCTTTAAAGATATTTAAAAGCAAAGGAAAGCGTGGAAAAGAGGGAAAATTCAAACGAACAATTGCTTTACTCCGAATTGCCGCTATTTTAAAGTGAAAGTAAAATGGGCACACTGCTTTTACAAGCTATTTAAAAGCGAAGGAAAGCGAGGAAAAGAGGGAACGCCCCGCCCCCGCGGTGATAGTCACATGTCGATTAACCGGTGGGAAAATTTCCTCACCGTCACAACCCTAATGTACATAGCTATAGCTTTGTACACCAACATACTTCACATTAAAGGGATAGTTCACCCAAAAATAAAGATTCTGTCATTAATTACTCACCCTCATGTGGTTCCAAACCTGTAAGACCTTCGTTCATCTTCGGAACACAAATTAAGATATTTTGATGAAATCTGAGAGCTTTCTGACCCTGCATAGTACCACGACGCATGCGTGTGATGCTGCTGGTGCAGGAGCCGGCATTCTGACATAGAACCTGGATGTGCCGCACATTGTTTATACGTAGAGGAATGCACATGAATGTGTCGTGGTACTCTTGTGAACACGTTGAAGACTGACATGGAAGAGAAGAAATTGTTGAATAGTCGTTATTTTTGTTTTCTTTGTGCAAAAAAAAAATATTCTTGTAGCTTAATAAAATTACGGTTAAACCACTGATGTCACATGGACTATTTTAATGACGTCCTTATTAGGGTTGGGTTTTGACACAGATTTGACGATTCCATTCGATTGTGATTCACAAGCTTGCGATTCGATTTCCGGTTCGATTCAGTATCGAATTGAACTACATAACTATACTGAAGGTTAAAATGAACTAGTATGTATACAAATGCTTAAATTACACTCAATGAAAATATATATAAATATAGTTGCATAATTTTTTTTAAAATAAACTTTTAAGTGGTGGCTGTCATAAAAATTGATTTATTCAAACATATTAAACATTGAAGCACAGTAAAAATTGATGAAAATGTTATACGGTGCATATATTTAGCAAAATTCTCCTTTCTAGAGTGAATTTTTTAACAGCTTATGGTATAAGTTTATGGTCACCAAATATGTTTTTTCTGAGGTAAACTTGACGTTACGTGACATACTGTTTACAAGCTGTTATATTGCCATTTTTTCACGGTTGAAGATGCAGATTTCGGTAAGTTGTACTCTTTCTTTTAACATACCTTTGAATGCTTTTTTCTGTTTATTTGGTGTTGAAGCTGGTATTAAAGCGAATGATCAGTTCACGTGCGCTTTGTGCTGTCGCTTCTATTAAACTGAGGCACTACAACGATCTGTCACTCCACATTAAACAACACCAAAACGGCATTTATTGTTTGAATACTGTAATAAAATGTAAAGAATTTGAAATCTGAGACTTGGTTTCATATCAAAATTAAAAAAGCACAAAGGTTATTGCAATTTATTGGATGGGAGGTGCGACAGTGTTCGGTCCATTAACTGAAAACAGGCTGTACAAATTGATTCTTGTGATTTAAGAATCGATATCGTTTTGTAGAAATCAATATTTTTTTACCCAACCCTAGTCCTTGCTACCTTTCTGGGCCTTGAATGTGTCACAGAATTGTCTATGCAGGGTCAGAAAGCTCTCGATTTCATCAAAAATATCTTAATTTGTGTTCTGAAGATGAACAAAGGTCTTACGGGTTTGGAACGACATGAGGGCGAGTAATTAATGACAGAATTTTCATTGTTGGGTGAACTACCCCTTTAACAGGGACAGATAATTGATAATATTTCATAATACATTTTATGATCATTTTTATTTAAATGGCTAATTTAAGTCTATTTAATAATAGATTAATAGAATAATTTGTAATGTGAGAAGAATGTTTACAGACTTAGAAAATTGAAATCTAATTGATGCATATACATGCTGAATGAAGTCAAGCTGTCACATTATCTAGGACTGATCGCAAAAACCGGACTCGTGATTTCAGTTGGTAAAAAAAAAAAGAAGGAAGTATTGGTTTTTTCAGCTGTAATTGAACTCTTAAAGTGCATGTAAACTTTTTCTGTCTTTCAGAGTGTAGAAGGAGAGCACCATGAGAAAGCTGTGGAGCTGTTAAAGGCTGCTCAGGGTACAGTGAAGCTGGTGGTACGGTACACCCCTAAGGTTCTCGAAGAGATGGAGTCGCGCTTTGAGAAGTTGAGGTCTGCCAAACGCCGGCAACAGAACAACTACCCCCAGTAGGGCGTCTCGCCTGAGCCCTCCACCCCTCCCATCTCTCCTTCCCTCTCTCTCACTTTCTCTGTCATTGTCTTTAATTCTTCTGCCATCTGTCTTCCTCGTTCACACTCGCTCACCCCCTTTCTCCAGCCAGGGATTAGCCACATGTTTGGCACTCCTTTTTGTGAAAATTTTCTAAATCCTCACCTCCTCAACAGTTTTTTAACAGTCTTTTCACACACTTCTTTCTCATAACATGAACACTACTACACTGGCTCTGGATGTTGTCATGTAGACATCACACACACATATGCACTATTGGTGCATTACTAAGAATGTACTGTCATTTGGGATGTTGATTAGTTAGATATGCAAGGGGACCATTGCAATGTTCAACTCCTGAGGTCATCTGAATGAAAATGTCAAAAAAGTGCCTCAAGAGATTTACAAAAAAGCCCCCACTACATCCCATCGTAGGCTGTGTTTTATGGTCCAAGCACAAAATGAGAGAACACTACCACCATGTTAAAATGCAAAATGACTGTAAGATTCATCGTGTATCATTGAATGAAAGGTTTTTTTTTACTGTTTGCCCACAGAAACAGGAAATGTTCAAATCTCATTTTGAGTCTCCAGAGAGATAAATGGCAGAGCGCTGACACAAGCATCCCATCAGTCCTGCTGTTTCAAACACAAAATGTCAGCTGTAAATATACTCTTATACAAAAAATGTCCGTCCGATATCGCTAACTGATTGACTCTTCACATCACGTTTACAGTACAAACTGACACCAATTTGTCTTTCATGAATGTGTGCACAGAGAAAAATGCTGTGAAAATCTCATCAGCTCTATTGAGTTCAATATCAACCTGTATCAACAAGAATATTAAACTATTTGGGTATGTTTAGTCTTTTAGAGCCACAAAACATGTTACATATGCTCCCGATTACTCCATTTAAACAGTCTGCATTTGATTGAATATGTGAATGGAGTGTTTATGAATTGTTCAACCAAACAGCAGTTCAGAGGAGATGCTTGTGGCACTGTTTGAGTGTTAGCTAAATAGAAATTTGATGAAAATAAAACATTTTTGTAGCATATGCCCCTTAAAACACAATGAAGCAGTCACTAGCTCTTATTCAGGCTTGTGTTCCATTTTTTTGTTTGTAGAATTTAAATCCTCACAGCAGAAACCCTAAATTTAAAAGCAGAGGGGGGATTTTGTTTTATGGCTTCTGTTTTATCTTCTGTTGTTTCAAAACGCTTTCTGAATGTTAATGTGGCACTTGCCTTTCAGTCAGCTGTGGGTCCATATGTTACACCCAGTTCACGCTGATCATTACAAAGATCTGCATCATGTTTCAGAATCAGTTCACTTAAATGGTTAAATTAGCACATCATGAGGTAGCAACTGAGCATAATGCTAGCAAAACAGCAGTGAATGCATAAACGAATGTTAAAGAACACCGACCTTGTTCACTATTCCTTATATGAAACCTGTCTAAATGAAGTTCAAGTGAAATTTTTTATTAATTGGTGCTGTCGTTTTCGTTTTCTTTCATTTATTTTGTCCTATTTTTTTCCAGATTCCTTTTTTGATCAATCATTTCTCAGTAATTAATTTATACATAGCAATGTCTACAGGGAAAGAGATGCAGATCTGGAGCTGAGATTTGATCAGGTCTTCTCCAGATTCTTTAGTGGCTAAAAATGCAGTCCCGTTAAGATTCATCTCTACTTGTTCATGTTACAGCCAAATTTTAAGGATTTAATTGACATGTTTTTTTTTTTGTTAATCCTGTTTTGTCCAGATTCATGTTATAAAAGTAGTTTCACACTGCACTTTCTCTTTGTACTAATTTTCACATGTTTTAAAATGCAACACGCTTGATGTATTTTTAACCTCAAATGCAGGTATTTTCAGTGTCTGACAAGCTTGGAAAAAAAACTTCTATTTTTCTCAGTCTCTCATAAAATATTTAACGTGTCTAATTATAGAGGCCCATGACTCACCCCGAGCTGTGAGATACGTAGGTGTTTTGGGGGTGAGAGATAAAAGAGAGGTCTGATGTCTTGCATGAAGGAATAATTTGTGTTATTGATGAGAAAAAGAAAAAAAAATGAAATTTTCACATTTATGCCAAGACATGTTATCCATGTTTCTTTGTTTTGTTTGAAGTAAAAGTGTAGTTCTAGACTTTTTTCTACTCATTTCAGAGTTATAAAATAAAATGTTAATACAGAAAGAAGCATGGATGGATTTTGATCTATATGTCTCAGCATATATCTTTCATTTTATCATAACATAAGAGTGTTCTCTTACGTTCAGGGGTCATTCAGGTAAGTTTCATTCATATAGGACTCCACTGATTATGGTCCCTCATGCAACATTTAAAGGCATGGTTGACCCAAATATAAAACTTCTGTCAAGTTTATTTCTTCTGTTGAACACAAGAAATTATTTTTAAAATTGTGGCTAACCAAACAGTTGCTGGTCCCCATTGGCTTTCATAGTATAGAAAAAAATGCTATAGAAGTAAATGGAGACCAGCAACTGTTTGCTTACCAACATTCTTTAAAATCTCTTCTTTTGTGTTCAACAGAAGAAAGAAACTGCTGGTTTGGAACAACCTGAGGGTGAGTAAATGATGACAAAATGTTCATTTTGGGGTTAACCATCCCTTTAAGCAGCACAACTGTTTTCGACATAATGATAGTAACAAGAAATGTATCTTGAGCACCAAATCAACATCTTAGAATGATTTATGGAGCATCATGTGATACTGAAGACTGGAGTAATAGCTGCTGAAAATTAAGCTTGTCCATAAAAAAATAAAAATTATATATATATATATATATATTAGTGTTATCAAACGATTAATCACGATTAATCGCATCCAAAATAAAAGTTTTTGTTTACATAATGTGTGTGTATTGTGTATATTTATTATGTATATATAAATACACACATATACAGCATATATTTTGAAAATATTTACATGTATATATTTATATTCATATAATTTATGTAATATATAAATATATTTAATATATAAACGTAACATCTTTTTCTTAAATATATACATGCATGTGTGTATATTTATATATACATAATAAATATACACAGTACACACATATATTATGTAAACAAAACCTTTTATTTTGGATGCAATTAATCACGATTAATCGTTTGACAGCACTAATATATATATATATATATATATATATTTAAACATTACAAACATCTCACTGACCACAGACTTTTGAACAGAGATGCAATTAATAGACAAATCAAATTTTGTCTTTAGTATACGGTATATAACACTGAATTTTATCATCAACTGTTACTATGCAAATTTCTAGGTAGCTCTTGAGTTAGAGGCATGTACTTACGGCGAACTTCCAGTTTGCATTCTACTACGTCTTCTCCGCTGTCGTTGACCGCCTTACACATGTACACACCTCCATCAAACGGACACGGCTTACGGATCTCCAGAGTCAGCACACCCTGATTGCTGAACATGCGGTACTTGGCCTCATTTGTAATGTCCATCTTGTTTTTGTACCATGTGATTTTAGGCTGCACAAAACATTGAGATGGATTTAGAAATTGACTGTCCTGACAATTTTCTTACATAAACATTTATACGATAGATACAATTTTTTTTCCTCAGAGCCTGTTAATATCTGGGTTAAGATACTAGCTTGTGATATATTAAGCCATTAAATATTTCATGAGAAGGGTGATATGATTTTTTTTTGTAATTGCACAAAAAAACTGCTCAAAAATAGACTAATCTAAACTCTTAAAAGTGCCAGCTGTTTGGACCTTTTCTGTTTCAGCATGACAATATCCCTATGAACAAAGTGAGGACCTTTGGGATGAATTGTAATGCTGACTGTGAAGCAGACCCCATCAGTGACCTCGCTGATGCTCTTGTGTCTGAATGAGACCAAAAGCCTACAATTACAATCCTCAGCATAGTGGAAAGTATGGAAGCCTACTTAAAGGGATAGTGATAGAAAGGGATAGGGATAGATACCCAAAAATGAAAAATTCTGTCATTAATTACTCACCCTCATGTCGTTCCAAACCCATAAGACATTTCGTTCATCTTCAGAACACAAATTAAGATATTTTTGATGAAATCCATGAGCTTTCTGACCCTGCATAGACAGCAATGTAACTGACACATTCAAGGCCCAGAAAGGTAGTAAGGACATGATTACATTTCATGTTCAAGGCCCAAAAACGTAGTAAGGGCATCTTTACATGTGACATCAGTGGTTCAACCTTATTTTATGAAGCTACGAGAATAGTTTTTGTGTGCAATGAACAAAAGTGTTCTGTGTTTCTTAGCTTCATAAAATTACGGATGAACCACTGATGTCACATGGACTATTTTAATGATGCCCTACGTTTCTGGGCCCTGAACACGGTAGTTCCGTTGCTTTCTATGGAGGGTCAGAAAGCTCTCGGATTTCTTCAGAAACATCTTAATTTGTGTTTGTGTCTTACGGGTTTGGAATGACATTTTTATTTTTATGTGAACTGTCCCTTTAATTGTGATCTTTTTTATCTTACAATTTAGACTTTTATTCTCTAGAATTGCTGAACAAGCATAAATGACTGATGTTTTGGTGGTTCATATATTCGGACCTACAGTACAGTGCATGACCTTTGCTAATTGAGGTCACATGTGCTCACCTTTGGGATGCCTCTTACGGAGCAGCTGAGTGTAGCATTGTATCCAGCAATAACTGAGCGACTCACGAGAGGATCAGTATGTGGGAACTATGTCACTACTTATCATTGCTAATCTTAAACATTGTAGTGTGGTTCTCAGATTTCTGTCTATACCACTGTAAAATCATTGTCCATTGTTATAGACCATGCAGAAAATGCTGCAGGATTGCTTAGCGCATATATTAAGCCAAAGTGTCATCACTACAGTATGTTCGTGGGAGCAGTAGATGTTGAAGCAGGTAAACGGCCTGCCCATGAATGTGCCCCAAAGCCTGCAGCCTAAAGTGCTTTTATATTTAGCAGCAGAGCATCTCCGATTTCTGATTGAGATTGTCCTGTGAAACCTGATAATCCGGTGTCTTCCTGCCTGCTGCTCTGGACACAGGGAGAGGAATAGACTAGCTCTAGTAACAATGTGAGGTGAAACCCAAACCGGGTGCTTTTTATTTAGCCGCTAACCTTAGTGGCTCAAGAGTACAAAGGGGTAAAGAGAGCACTATAATGACAGCACTTAAATCAGGGCAAGGCCGTGGGCTAAGATTACAGCATGCTTGCACCGAAGGGAGCACAGCTGCTCTAGTTTGGTGTGCGGCAAGGGTCATTTTGGAGCTTTGGGTACTGGATGTTCTGGATGCTGTTCCCCTGGCCCACAATTCAGTGCTGCTGGCCAACTGTATGTCACAAGAGAGGCTATAAACTCATAGTCTCTCTGCACTGCTGTGCCACTGATAAATAGTGTACATACATTACTCAATTACAGTGATCACAAGCTTAGCTGCTTTAGATAGACAATGGTAGGCACGGGGAGGCTTACGAACCCACTAACTCTTTCTCTCAATTCGAGTTTGATTACTAACAGTACTTGACATATGTACTCTAAAAGTACATATGTACAGTATGACTCTGTTAAAGAAACAGGAAATGAACAAAATAAAATACAATTCTCCATTTTAGCAAAAACACAAATTTGTAAGTTTGGGTTTACCATGGTTTTCTTATCAGCCTTCTGGATGGTGTAGCCTGTGATGTCGCAGTTGCCATTATCCTTGGGTGGTTTCCACTCCAGGGCAACGTTGAAACCCCAAACATCTATCACCTTTAAATTTTGGGGTGGGCCTGGCAGGTCTGACAGTAGAAAAGAACAAAATGTGTTTTGATGTGTGTTTTGACACACTTGTATTGTAAATAAGATAACATATTCTGGTACTCCAAACTGTGAATGTTATTCTTGTGTAATTGTGTCAAATGTAGTCGACAATACAGGTTAAATTTACAGTGTATGCTGTCAAACAGGTCCTAGTAACTCACCAACAATCTGTATATTCACACTGGCCCTGTCCTCCACATTCTCAATTTGCACTTGAACTTCATACTTCCCAGAATCCTTTCTCTCAGATCTCCTGATGAAGAGGATGGTATCAGTGTCGCTGTTTCGTATGCTGACCTGCTTAGGGTCCAGAAGCTCGTCGTTCTTTGTCCAGGTCACTTGAGGTCGTGGTTTACCCTTAAAAGTTAGGTGGGTGAAGAACGAGTCAAGACATCTCATTGTTCATTAACTATATTACTAACAGGAAACAAAGAAAAAGTACTTTTATGAGTGGACGGACGGACGGACGGAGAGAGAGAGAGAGAGAGAGAGAGAGAGAGAGAGAGAGAGAGAGAGAGATAGATAGATAGATAGATAGATAGATAGATAGATAGATAGATAGATAGATCGATAGATCGAAAGATGGCTATGTGTAAAAGGCTATGTGTATAAGTATTTATATAAAATCCTTAAAGGGGTAATATGATGCGATTTCAAGTTTTCCTTTCTCTTTTGGAGTGTTACAAGCTGTTTGTGAATAGATAAGATCCCTAAAGTTGCAAAGGCTAAAGTCTCAAACCCAAAGAGATATTCTTTATAAAAGTTAAGACTGGTCCACTACCTCCTAAAATGCCTCGTTCAAACACGCCCCCACATGTCTACATCACGATGTGGGAAGATTTGCATAACGCCGCCCAAATGTTCACGCAAAGAAAGAAGGCGTAACTTTATTGTCTCTGCCACCGCCGCCGCCATTTTGTGAAGACGCTGTGTGTTTCGTTGTGAAAGCGAAAATACTTTGTTTGGCCTTCCAAAAGAGGACACAACTAGAAATCAGTGGTTAAGTTGTATTTACAACACTGTTCCAGAACAGTTCAACCCAAATATTCAGATATGTGCAGCACATTTTATGGAGGACTGTTTCCTGATCCTGGGAGAGTAGACTAAAATGCCGGTTGTTCTGACTCACAGACTGTAAGTACGTTTTCATATTTAAAGAATTTGCCACTGACGATTCAAACGTGAGTTTTGAGCAGTGTAGAGTAGCACTTGTTGTTTGTCATTTCTCTGATCACAAATGCAGACATGGTTTTATGTTTACACGGCGC